>NW_009213797.1:340-9984 GCF_000690835.1 Fulmarus glacialis
CAGGAGCAAGATTTGACACTTCTTGTAGAGATTCTCAGATATATAAAACATGAGCCACTACCCTATAAGAAAAAATTATTCCATACATTTATGTCTTTTGTTACGCATATATATATATGTATGTATATATAAAGAAAAAAGGTGGGGGCTTGCTTTCCCTGGTGGAAAACAGCATTTGTAATTCTGCCTGATACACCAACTCCCTGCCACAGCACATACGAACACAGCAATGACTTTGCGGTTGAAACGAAGATGTTTTATCTCACTCTGGTATCCTAGTGAAGATAGCTACAGTGAGAACTTCTTAATTAAGCCACATTTCTGGCACTGAAGTACTAAGTATTAACTTTACAAAGGTGCGCACTTAAATCTATTGAATTGTATGGTTGGGGAGCTTTGTCTTTTGTTTCTCGTTTAACTCAGAGTTGCATTGCGTAACCTGCAAGCTTACCCTCTCCTGTTGGGTTTGTTACTAGAGATGAACAACTCTCTCATCCAGCTGCATACTTCTCTTATTAAACTACATAACTTGCTTGCTGCCCTAAGTTAATACATCCTTCCCGTGCTAGTTTTGTTCTAACTTTGCCTGTACAGTCATGAGGTGGACCAAGTACTATCTGTCAGGTGTGCCTTTGGGTGTGAGTGGCAATGGTGGGACACTGAATGCATCTGCAAGCTGTATAATTTTTGCTTGATTTTTCTCTTTTCTATGTATCCTGGCCAACTTCTGTTGTTCTCTAACTCTGAAATCAGGACTGTTTGATTTCCCATCAGGCAGTATCTGAACTAAAGTCTTGACCAACAGCACTACAGAAAAGAAACTGCCTCCTTAATGAAGAAGCAGCAGCCTCCCGCATACTTTCCCAGACTTGACTTCTTGCTGTGTCAATTATTCTTTTGATCACATGCTGTCTATAGTCTCTTAACATACCGGACAATTTCTTTTGCAGAATGAAACTTAGGCATTTTCTATTGTTTATCTTCCTACATGTGACAGTGAAATCTGTGTGTGCAAACAGACATGTGCACAGTACATCTCTTGCTCCCTGTTTTTGTTATTTTTTTGAGTAAGTTGCACTTGCTCTTCACTCGTCAAGGACTGCACTATGCTGCGTAGGCTTCATTATTTTTATCTCTTTTGGCTACACTCTGATAGTGTTGCTATGCTAGTAAAAAAATACACATCCCACTCTAAGCCGGTGGTTCAAATGTAGTTCAATTTAGCAGTTGAAAAAAGGTATTCAAAGATTTATGAGAAATGAATTATCTTCTGGCTTAGACTTAACAATATAAAAACATAACAGAAACTCCCTTGGAAAGGGCAAATCTGCATGAGGTATGGGAAACTGAATTGTTCTTTTCATCCAGGACGGTGGTCTCTGCCAGTCAGAGTTGTGGAACTTTGGGATGGTGTGGGGTAGCGTGGATGTTTGAAACATGTTTTGTGGCAAAGTAGAGCTCTGTCTGGAATCCTTCACCGAGTACTACAGCAATATAAAAATAGGAGTTAGATCAAATGAAAGAAAATTCGAAGATAAGGTGTGTGATGTTTCCTCCTGCATGTCTGTATCAGATGGAACAAGATGTGCAGATAAGTGGCTTGTTTATCCTGAAGGAAGAATGTGAGCCTGATGAAAGAGTCAAAATTATGTCTCTCTATGTCCACAAAATATTATCTGTTTAATCAAATCCCTACGGAGGAGGTCTCTATGCCAGTGCCATCCTTCATCTGGTATTCTTCTGTTCACTTGCTGGTTTAAAGAAAAAATCAAGCCTTTCTTGTTCCTTTTAAGAGAAGAAATCTTAGTGATCCTAGACCCTCTAGTGAAAGTCTTAGTCCTGCTCCCAATGAAGACTATGGCAAAATTCCCACTGGTTTCAGAGGGAGCAGGATCCTTCCCGAGATCAGTGAAGGATTAAAAAAAAAAATCAACTACTAAAATATGCACTTCAATTAGCAAAGAATGTGGCCTGATTAGTAAAGTGTATGAAATTTCAGCTATTAAATTCTACGGCCCTGATCAACAAAGCACGCTGCACAATTGGCAATGTATCCAGAATCTCAACTACTGTACTAGTCTCCTGCCAGATCAACCAAGCATGCCGCTGAATCAGTAAATTATGCAACTGGAGCAGCAAAATATGCACTTCTGATTGGGGGGGAAGGATACGGAAATTCTCAAATGTTTTCAATTGACACACAATGGGTCTGTTACTGGTCAACCTCTGCCTTAGGAAAAGGGGAGGCAAAATCGATAACTTTTATCACGTCTCTCCAGACAAATGCTGGACTGGAAAAGCACGCCCTTCAAACGGCTCAGCGTCTGCTAGCAGCAGCCCCGTTCTTTACCAGATGTACTGCACATCTGGTTCCAATCCCAGCTGCTGCCAGGTGTGGGGGTTATTTTAGTAACACTTTAATGGGATTTTTAGGTCCAGGTAGCTTTTGCTTTATAGGTCACTGTAAAGCACTGTATGTGCACACCAGGCTGTCTTTTTGTCTCAAGAAACTAAGCCGATCAAGACAAATAAGGCACCTTCAAAGAATCTGGAAGTTTTGTTGGCAATGAGCTTAATATCTATTAATCTCTTCACTGTTTGTGAAAGTACTCTGTGCTTTAGGAGTAGGAAAATGATAGGTCTTTTCTATTTTCTTTATATCTTGATTAATTGCCATACCTGCTTCCTATTGTGTTTACAACGTACCTTGGCAGATATTTACTGTGCGGAGAATTTGGATGTTCGGCCAGTTTGGGGAGCAGCTATATTCATATATCCTGAAGCAGTAGAGCTGTTTCTCCCTAGCTTGCGCGTATGTGCTTTAAAAATCCAGCCACAGTAGCTGGTTCTGATCTTCAGAAGTTGTTTTTGCTTTAAATTATTATTTTTGGTTTATACAGAAGACCTGCAGGTTGTTCTATTTTAATAAAGATGCAGTTTCAGGATTTCTATAAACTGCTTTTTTTTATGTCTGGAAGTAAACTGTGGAACACTGCCTGTACTCAAGGAAGGCATGAGAATTGCTTTGTTGTATTGCACTGTTCACTTTAGTACCCAGAAGTCTGAAACATTATTTGAGTCTAAGAAATATGTGGGCTTGGTTGTTTTTTTGTTTTTTAATCCACTACAGTTGGTACATAAAACTGGCTTGCATTGAACTTCTTATTTACCAAATTTCTGTCTCATTTCCAGGTCAGTTCAATGAATGATCCTATTTAGTTCTTTTTCCTGTTTAAAATATTTCCTACTGAGTCCAGAGCAGTGCCCTTAAAACATAATTGATTTGGGTCATTGAACCTTTATTTTTCATGCATGTTAGTTTGCATCCCGCCACTGGTCTGACTGGTATTTCAGTTAGAAAAATGCAGGCGGATTTCTCCTAGAGGCTAAAGTTCACGTGGAGTCTCTGGTGAAATAAGATCCTGGAGTACGTATCCCTGGAACTGGGCAATGATTTGTAACTTTTTTTTAATTCTCTGTCTGGCCAGAATGTTGTAAATCTGGCGCTCTCTTGTTAGCTTCACACTAAGCAGCAATAATGTCCACAGTGTTTTAGTCCTGATAGTTCTAATTACTGAAGCACTGAAGAAGCTGAAAGCTGAGAAGATGGACGAGGCTGGCCTCAAGTCCTGCACAGCACATGGGACTCTCTCTTTGTAGAGCTGAACCATAATTCTCTCCTTTGCCAAGCCCAGCGATGGAGGCAGCAGCCAAGGTAAGAGAAGTAAGCCAGTGGCAGAAGATTTCTGGAACGACGTGAGTAATCTTTATGCGGAAGGAGCTAAAAGAGTGAAGTACCACTAGAGATGCCAACCATCGTTGGGATGAAAACGCTGAAGTCGTTTTTGTTTCTTTACTATCTAAGTAGGTTGAAGCAAACAATCCTGTTGCACTGGTTTAAAAAGCCCCAGCAAACAAACTTTCCTGTGGTAACCAATAAACAATTACTATTCTCCCCATCTGCTTCTTTGCATGACGGACCAGGAATGGTGGTAAAATCTTCCAGTCTCTTTCTTCCTGCCTCCCTTTCTTAAAAAAAAGAACTCGTGGCATGTTTGGTACCAGAGAGTGGCTACCCAGCGATAGTGTGGCTAGACCTGGTCTGGGATAGCAACTCTTCCCATTACACGCTATTATTATTACCAGGTCAGTCTATGCACTGATGCCTCAGGTCTACAAATAATAAAAATAATAAATACTCAACTTGGTGGTTAGATACTTCCTTGAGTATGGGAAGTACTAAATAGAAAAATAATCCTTTCTACTTGTTCAAAGCCATGGCGGGAGGAAGGTGGAGTAGGGACAGGGCACTATAGGGTCTTGTGTTAATATGTGGAACATCTATACAGCAGTAGGGAAAAGCCTTACTGGCAGCCTTAGCTCTCGAACTCAATGTAAAAACGTAATTCCTCTTACAAGCTCTCAGCAGCAAATGGCCTTATGGTTCATTTTGAATATCCTTACTCATGTCATTGCCGATCAAAAGGAGGTTCCAATTTTGAGAGGAGAAAAGGCTAATTTGCCTATATTTCCTCTCTAGAATTCTTGGGGCCCTACTGGAGCTCACAGAAGTCATCTGGGACTTCAGAAGGATTTAAATCAGGCCATAAGTACTGCTGGCTTGGATTAGTAATGATGTACATTGAGGACAACATCTGTATTTGGGTTTGGGTGGAGTCCTTTCATGGTACAAAAGTTGGTAATACTTTTACAGCACCTTTCATCAGAGGATTTCAGGGTTTCACAAATATCTAATTACAGAAACTATTAAATTATGTGAAATCCTTGGTCCTGGGGGAGTACAGGCAGCACCATTACGCTTCAATATAAAGCAGGGGTGGGTGGTGTTCAAAGTGGCAAAACAAAAGCAAATTTGCCACATGCAAGCCATAACCTGCTGCACTATCTCATTTTCATCCAGTATTTTATTCTTCTCATTTCTTTATATTAGCAGCCAGGTTGCAACATCAAACCACCTAAACAAAATGGGCTGGTACAAGCTTCCATTCATAACTACCGTCAGCTCTGAAGAAGGGACTTTTGGAAGTTAGCTGATCTCTTACTGATCCATTTCCGTAGGGTTTGTGTTTCATTATTCTGTTACGGAGCAGCAGGACTGTAGCAGGGGTCGGGTGCCAAGGATGCCAGTAAGGATAGTTCCTGAATACAGGAGATCTGGGATGAACTGCCTCTGAAAGTCCAACCTGATCCAAATTCCAGAAAGTTGGTTGCTCAGCCTTTCCGAGGAGGGTGTGCCTGCTCTGTACCGTACTTACTTTGGGATCAGCAATCGGAGATCTAATCCACTTGTTCTACCTATATCCAGCCCTCTCCCGGTCTTCGTTAGTCAATATTCCACCGTTTCAAATGACTGTTTAAGTTTTTATTAAAGGGACTTTTTTTCTGGATTTGACTTAAGATGTGGAGCCTTTCCTGTTAGAACTGAGGCTGGAAGCCCAGGCTGCCCATTCCCTTGTCTTCCTGCCTGTATTATAGATCTGCATGGGTGGGCAGTTCAGGTGAATCCGAGACCTCACTATTTGAATACAAGGGCCCCAAGGAGTTGCTCGTCAAGACTAACTTTAAATGCAAGCTTAGCAGGCTGAACACTTTGATTTGCCTCTAAAATCAACAGTAACTTATTCCAGGTTTCCTGGTTGAAACTTGAATGGGGAAGAAGAAAGGATGTCTGCAAAGCAGATTTATTTGGAAAAATAAACTGCTCTCTGGTTGGGACCCTGTAACAACAAACCCAGTGCTTAGTTTTTTTTTCCTCTGGCTGCAGTATCTGTGATACTTTTTTCTGCGTTCTCCCACACCCTCCCTGCTGTGCCCTCATGGTCTCTCCGTATGTGTAGGCAGTAAAGTAAAATTTACAAGCATCCTGCTCTCTGAAATTCTGGCAAAGGCGGAGTCTTGGAAATTTCCCTTTGCAGAGTGCACAAGAGGAGACTAATCGTGGAACCACGAGGTGGGGAAAAGTGCTGCTGTTTGTATACCATCCAAAAGTAAGGATGTGCGTTCAGACCGTAACAGACCTCTGAATGGCCAGCCTCAGCTGTAGCGATGGCTCATTTAGAAGCCTGGTTACAAATATTGCCTGAAAGGGAGAGGGTTTTTCTTTGTTTGCTTTTTAAGGATCACTGTCCACGTCTTCTGCATAAGCCCTCTCACCTGCTAGTGACATTTAGTGAAACGACGACCCGGTTCCCAAAGAGTTGCAGTGACAACTGCAGCATGCTAGTGGCGATACAGAATATTCACAGGTTTGGGCTTTGACACGTGGAATGCTTCCTTCTCCGTATGTTTGTACAGTAGACTTCCAACATGTGAAACATCTGAAGTGTCTGGATGAAACAATAGGGTCATGCAGCTGGAAATCCAAGCATGAACGGCTCTCTTTTTTGCAAGGCCAGTTTACACGTGTATGTGTGTGTTTTGTTTGCTTTTAAAGTTCCAAATTTATTTCCTGGGAAGTGGCCAGCAAAATTTGCATGGGATTGCCTTTCAGTTCCCCTTTCTCCTGTTTCTGGTACTTTCAAAACAAAACAAAACATTTTTGGGCACCTAAGCTACATATGGGTTTCATTATTTAAATCTCCCCCACGAATTTGGGAGGTTATATATATAAAGTTAATTTGGGAACACTAGTTTTACAGATTCCTATGAACATACATAACTTGCTCAATGGACTTTTATACTGAACTCTACAAGCAAACTTCTACTGCAGCGCTATAGCTTTTGTTTTGTTATGTATTTCATCTGGTTACCAAGCAGTTCAAACAATCTGACCATGTTTTCTACTCTTTAATTTGAGCTGTTTTGGCCTGTTCAATTTATAGAAAATGAAAACCAGATTGATCATCTGGAAACTCCCTCCTCACCCCTGTCAGTTCCCGCCAACCCTATCGTTTACTGTTAATTTTTTCTATGGTGTGTTGTATACACTTTTGTTAATGAGAACTTGCTCTAGTAGAAAAAAGACCTATGCTGACCTATTAAAACCCTGAAGCAAATGACCATGGCATCTTGAACTCTTCATTACACTGCCTTACTTTTATTTACGATGGTCCCATCATATTCATGATTATTTGCCTGAGGAGACACTCTAAATGATGCCTTTGTTTCTCTTTCTAAAGCTTTACATTTTTTTGTATGTTTGAATGAGAGTATTTTCTGCAAAAAAAAAAAAACCAAACTAGAACAGGGTTAGCAGCTTTGTATAGATGTAGGATCTTATTTGATATGGCATCTTGCATCTGTATTGGAGAATCGCTATTTGTCTTTTGAGTGTCCAGTCACAAGAGTTAGCTCTTTTTTTTTATCCCCCCCCAAGGATCAGTCTGAAAAGTCCACAAGAAAAAGCTGGTTGTTGATGTGAATTCTAGCATTCCCTGGTGGATGCTATCTTAGATATGTTGTATGCTTCCTTAGCCATAAAAACTAACGTTGGGATGAAAGGGGAAAACCAAGGTTCAGATGGCTCTCGTAATGACATGTCTCACTTGCGTTTGTTGCATGAACGTAACACGATAAATTTATGAGATACTAATGACAGGTTTCTGCTTAAAATAGTTCTGCTTTACGAGTGTAATAGTTACAGTCCCCAAGGGAACACTGCCTAGTCAAGTGGGTCTTTCCAAGCACTGGATTTGCACATTTTAAACAGATTTTTCAAATCATTTCATAGAAAAACAATCTGGCTTTTGTCCCTTTCAGACCGACATGAGAAGAAGGAAATTAATATTGCAATGTGGGGCTGCAGTCAGGGATGAAGAAGAGTTCAGAATAAGACCTGGCACTTAGTTTCTAGTAAAAGCACCTGGATGTAAGAATATCAATGAAATTAAAGAAAAAAATTAGAAATGTCCTATGCCTTGGCCTAGGTCTCTTCCAGACCATTTCTATCTGCATTTCACACTCCTGCCAAAATGTTATCTACTTCATCAGCATGTCTACACCTCGGCATACAACAATTACTGAGTGATCAGTGAATGCCAGGGTTACTCCCGTGGTGGTAACTTCAACTTGGGAAAACTGTCAGGTAGCAAAAGTACCCATCAACTGCCAGGATCCTGCCAAGCCCAGAGAAAAACTATTCATCCTAAGAATTTGTAGCCTTAAAAGTGTAAATCAAAGAAAGAACGGGATAAGGAGAGAGAACTCTGCTTAGTCAGACTTACACAGCTCTAACTTGCAAGACTTCTCGTAGGTGAATCCAACTCAATCTTAATTAAAGAACTGAAAGGGGAGAACTAAAACTTCTGCCTATTTATGGTATGGGGAAAAAGCGCAAGAATGGTTTTATCATCTTTTCAATATCCTGAGATTTCACCTATGATGCTTTAGGTAGCTGAGTAAGCCGGTAAGCCTCCTGAAGTCCCACCTTTGCTGAGAGGGGGAGATATTCTTTCAGAGGGCTGTTAAGACCATCTCTAACTCCTGCTCTGAATTTCCCTCTGCAGGAAACAGCTCTGGCTTTTGTCTGTAGAGGGAGGCAAGCCAAATTAGCCAGCAAAGCCCCGCACCCAGAGCTGGGTGAGCTTCATTCATGGCCTTACATAGGAATCTTGCATCAGGTACTCAAAAAATCCGCGGCTACTGCAGGAAATTCTGCCCGTTGCTCGTAACTGTAGTGTAGGTTGGCATCTCGGGCCTAGTAAGGATAAACTGGTTTTGCTTCTCACCTTAGCCTCCCAAAAGCAGCAGAGCATTAGGCTGCCTTTCCTCCGGTTGCTCCGAAGGCAAGTACAAAATGTCAAGTTAGGATGTATGCACAGACTGCATATACTGCTGATCATGCCATGGAAAGCTGCGCTGTTCCATGGGTGATTGTTCGGAAAACAGCCCCTGTTTGTGTCTTTGGGAACAAGCATTTTTTTGTAAGGAGAAAAAGGCATTGCATCTCTGGAGTTAAATGAGGAGGCCTGTTGTTCTCCGCAGAAACTGCGTCGCTGTGCCTGGTGGTTGTCCCAGTGCCCATGTTTGGGTTTTTGTGATTTTCCTTTTCTCCACCTCCAGTTCTCAGAGGGGATGAAGGAGGAGGGATGGTGACCTCATGGTGCAATTATGCGATCTGCTTGAGGCCAGGTATCAAAATACACTGCAGCTGGGAAGCTGGGACCTCGCCGTGGCTGGGGGGCCTGGGGGCCTCCTGGCTCTAATGAGATCGCTGACCTTCTCCTGCCACTTCTTCTGCAGCTGCTTTGATTCACAGAGATTTCTTATGGCCATGGCCTTTGGCAAGCTGCCGTAGGAAATGCTGCATCTACAGGCAGGCGCTAGGAGCTGGCCTCGGAGACCCAGAGCAGGTGAGGATATCCTGAGCCCTGCCAACCTCTTTCCATCCTGACAGAGCCTACTTGCCTTTGTCCAAGGGTATGCAAACATTACCATCCTCCCTGCTTTTTCTTTTTTACCCCCAAGAAGTAAGGAGAAGGTTATCTGTTCTCCAGTGAAATAAAGCAGCGCCTTCCAAGCAATCTTGCTGTGAAGCTTGAGCTCAGGGCTCTGCTGCAGCAAAGTCACATATGGGAAGAATAAGAGAAAATAGCATGCCTACAGTCTGAGGCATATTTGGGCCTCCAAGTCCTGAAGTCTCGTTCAGACTTTGCATTCTTTGCTCTAATTGCTGCACTGCATTC
>NW_009213797.1:10015-63930 GCF_000690835.1 Fulmarus glacialis
CTTCTAACAGTATTTTTATTTTCCTTGTCTCCTGCAGCAACAGGCCTTCATAGTCCCCTTCCCTTCCTACCTGCGTATTTGTTCTCTTCAAATGTCCTGTAAACCATTAAAAACAATAGAAAACGTGGTGATAGGTGTGAAAACAGGGCCCCGTGAAGCCGTCTGATGTGTGCCAAGAAGGAATATAAGACGAGTCGGGTTCTTTCCTGAAAATGGGATTTGGAGAGTGGAAATGTCACATCCATAATCCCTTTCATGTGGTGGAACTGCTGCTACCCACCAGTGAAATAACAGAGCATCTGTTAAAAAATGCAGTTTGGGTTTTGCTTAAATGCAGCAGGTTGCACTCACTTCAAGAAATATTAGACCCTTGTTTCAAAACATGAGTGCAAGTGCTCTGATACCATAAATGTATTAAAAGCAAATGTATGCTCGGCCCAGCTTCAGAGTCCCACAGCTGAACCCTGTTCAGTGCTTGTTTATGTGAATTTGCTCAGGGAGCAAGGAGAGAATACGCAGTGTGCGTGCAGGTATATGGCTTTGTGTTGGGACAGGGTTAGTGGGAGGGAGAGGGAGACCCCTCAGCAAGCTCTCATAATTGATGAGAACTCCTTTGGAGATCAATCTGAAAAAAAAATCACAGTTAAGGACTGGAAAAAGGAGACGGAGACAACTCTCTCCTAATAACGAAGCAAAGTGTCGGCAATTTTTGTTATACTCTGTCAATGCCGTGTCCTGATTTGCTTCTGCCAGGTCTGCTACTTTCGAGCATCCAGAGATACTGAAGAGTTGCCCCAATACGGGACGGAAGAGTCTCCTTTTGCTGTTGTCTCATGCTTTAAACAGCAAAGGCAACTTGGCAGAAGGGGAAATGGTGATTCCAAGGCACTTCCAGGAATTCTTGTACTGCCAGGTGGAAAAATAGGTTAGATGTGCTGCTGCTGTATCTGGTTCATGCTAATGAAAGAAAACAAACCTTGCATGCAAAGATGAGCTGAAAATGCAGAATTAAGTAGAGCGCTAATTTTATAAAGTCTCCGATTGACTTTGTCCTCCACTTGGAAAAAGTCCTACCAGCTTTGATCTCTAGATCAGTCAGCTAGTGAAGTAAATGTGGTCACTTCTTAAATTAACAGACCAGAGCTTTATATCTTACTCTTGGGATAGTCTTTCCTCAGATCCTGTATTTGACGAGCATCCAAAAAGCTCAGACTTCCCTAACTTGGAAATACTGTGAGAGGAGAACTTGGGGCTTTCGCTGGGAACCACAAGAATTGTATTTCTGGTAGCTTTGCAGCTAGTTCCAGCCACGTCAGCAAGTAAAGACTTGTCTATATTTTGTTTTTCCCCCTTAAGCTGGGAGTGTGGAATGACCGCTTTCCCTTTTTCCTTCTCCTTTTCTTTTTAAAACCCTAAGTTTAGCATTTTCTTTCTGCTCTGGCTGAAAGTTTGGGCCACTTCGTATTTCATCCCAGGTGGTTGGCTCTGTTCAAATGTCCTAGTGAGTCCGAGTGATCTTTAACTTAGAATGAACCTCCTATGTTTGGAGGGGAGAAGGGGGAAGTAACCGAGATACCATACCTCACCCTGCATGTTTTGAGCAATTGCAAAGATGTTGGTGGAGCCAGAGGTTTAAAGAGGTCCCTGGGGCAGAATAAAATGTGAGGGAGCTGGTGAGGTAGTCTCAAAGCATTGCCAACTCTTTGAAACACATGTGCGTGCATGTGTGCACGTAAGATGTTTTTAATTTTGGAGGGGTGAGGGATCCTAAGTAAAGCTTGCTGGATTTTCACCCCATTGATACTACAGTCAGCTCAGATGGCTAAATTTAGTCATTCAGACTGAACAACCTTGGATCCATCTCTGTCCAGAAACTAATTGTATATCTCTGTGGATGCTGTTGAAGCTGACGAGATAAGCTGACGAGATAAGGCTACTATAGAACTGCCATATACTGCCTGCAGTCCTGTTCTGGCACCAGGCAGCTGCAGTGGATTTTGTTTTTTAAATTAAGCAAAAAATCTACCTGGGGAGGGGGTCTCTCCTTCCTACTCTAAAAAAAAAAAAAAAAAAAAAAAAGAAGGATGAAAACCAAGATGATATAAAATACCATTAACTCATATGGAAGGAAGTAAACCACAGTAAGAATCTTTCAGTCAAAAGCACAGGATCATAACCAAGTATTCTGACTTCAGAGTGATTTTTTTAAGGGCCTAAGGTCTGCATAAATAGCTTCTATCTTCACCTTCACTCATTACTTTAGTATTAAATCTTTCTAGTGCAGTCTTCCAGCAAAGACCAAAAAGCCCTTTAACTTGGATAAGGAGATAATACATGTCTGTTCCTGAAAAGACTAATAAATGCAGCACTTAAATGTTCAGTCAGTTTGAGATATAGTGGATTATTCCTTCTCTGTCATTTCTAAAAAGAAGTGGAAGTGACATTTTTAAGTCTGCCTGAAACTGGAAATACATCTGAGAAATGCACAGAAGCTGAGATGTGCATAAGGCATTAATGAGGGCAAAGTGGGTTATGATCTTTTCACATCGTTTCCTTGCAAGCCTGCAACTGGGTATCTCTATTAAGTGTGTGGCTTGGCCCCTGAGGGTGTCTTGGAAATTTAGTGGCTCCACTGTCTGTCTCCAGTTTCCTCTGCTGAGGCTTTCACTCTGACTCTGGGTACGCACCAAGAGAACTTGATATTTCTTGGGTGAGTATGTTATAAAAGAAAACAAACTACATTGGACAGGTCCCAAGCCAGAGAATCTGAGATTGTGCTCACAGAGGAATGACAAACATCAAGACAGGATGTCCTCCTTCCTCTTCTTTGAAATAAATACACTTTAAAAATAAAAAGTCTTTGGGATTGTGCATGGGAGGTAAGCAGGCCGGTGTCCTCCAGGATGCTGCAAACAGCAGCTACTTGCAGCCAGCATTAACGTGAATGAAGAAAATGTATCGCTACTTCACCTTTTTGGGCTTCGGCAAAAACTATGAGCACGAATGGGCTGAGGCTTTCCCTAGCCAGGACCTTGCATCACTTTGTTTCCACTGCTTTTCAGCAGGGCTTATGTCTCTACAAGCTAAACCACATGGCCATGTCACCTTCTCTTACCAGCAACATGTCACAGCATCCTGCCCACATTCCCTCTGGGCTCCCAGCATCACCTCATGCCAGAAGCATTTCTGTCTTGGAGGCAGGGCAGAGAAGCTTGAGGAACTGAGCCCTGCCTGCTTCTAGTGATTCAGGCAGAGGCTGGTACCCATCACTGAAGAGCTCTCGTGGGCCAGCTAGAAGCTGCCACAACTTGCCATTCATGGCTTTTTGCAAGACTCTCCTGCAGGTTTTGAGCACAGCTTCACTCCGGTGGAAGCAGCCAGGAGGGTCTCCTGGCTTTGATGTAAAGTGCCGCAAGAACTTGTCCTCTCCTGGCAAAATGAAGAGCTTGCTTCTGTGCGTGCCTCTGCTCTAGCTCTAGTCTGGTGCCTTCTTTGGCAGTAATTGTGATTAAAGAAAGGGTGCTAATTAAATTCTTCTCGTAGCAGGATTCCCTTAGAATGTGTTGATCCCCTGACAATGTTTCTACTGGAATAATGAAGAGGCTCCAGGGTTACATTTGTAGGAGTTGTGCAAGTGGAGAGAGTATTGAGGGCTATATTATTCAGATGATGATAACTACTCTTTCCTGTGCCTGTACTTGGTTGGGCCTTATAATAAACTCCCATCTGGCCAAAACAATTATTTTCCCCTTTTCCTGCATGGGAATTCAGCTTTTTGTCAGTGCCACCTGCTTCTCAAGAGCAATTTGGTGTATAGTGTCCAGTTCGAAGAAATCACGTACTGGCTTTGTGCTGCACCCCTACGTATCAAGGGTTTGCTCTTTCTTTGAGAGAGATGGTGCTCCTCAGGAAGCAGACACTGGTGCCTGCGGTGAGATTTCTGAACAATGGCTTGCAGTCACTTGCGGCCGCATCTGTTCCAACACAGCATAGCTCTCTGCTTAAGGAAAATTCTCAGGCTCTCTACGACTGCGTCGCACATGGGTTTGTTGCAAATCTGCACTTCAGAGAGCAGCAGGGCATTCGTCCCACCATGGGGACACCACCGCCAGAATCACCTACGAGGGACTAGCACGAGGTCCTGCCTTGCACTCCTGACTCCCGTGTTTCCTGGTGCAGAGGCCTTATAAATCCTTACATGTGTGTTTCCTAAGTAGCTTGAAGCTGCCAATATTAACTACTCATTTCTAGAGAGTCCAAATGTCAGCACAGGAGGAGGTAAGTGCGTGCATGACAATGGGGCAGTTTTAGTAGCAAGCGTAGATTTAAGCTTCTGAGTGGGTTGTGTAGTATGAAAAGGGGAAATGCAACGTCTTGGCATGTTGGGAAATATTCAACCGTTGTATTTCTGCCCAAGAAGCAATAGCTGAGATTTGAGTTACTCCTCTGCAATCTACTAAATGCTGTTCCCCAGTTAGCCTAACGCAGGCGGCAGGTAGGGTTTGTCTGACCGCAGCGGGCTGGAGGTTCAGTTCAACACAACTGTTTTAAACATCTGGGACTCCTAGCCAGAGTGGGAAGTCCTGAAAAGCAGATGGACAGGACCGGTAATCTGGTTCTCCCTGCTCATAATTGACCTAATTGGTGTGGCCATATATCAAGTGTTGTTTTTGAAAAAAGAACAAGCGATCATTTGCAAAGATTAAAAATGTGCCAAATTTTTTGCATGCTTCTGTCAAAAGCCCATGAGTCTATAACTTGCTGCAGAAGGGAACATCTGTGTCTAATTGATGAAACTCAGCCTTCATAATGGATGATTCAAACGAACTAAGCAGTTTTGTCAGTCGTTCAGTTATGGATTATAAATTAATCAGAGATCCTTCCCCCCCCGGATCTGTCTTGCATTTCCTGTCCCTCGTGGGTTTTTTTCCCTGGTCTCAGAGCAAGTCTTGAATCTTTTCGGTCTCCCAAGCCATAATAAATGAACAATTCCCTCACTGCCATGACCTTTCAGCCATATTTCTGGAATGCACACATTGCACAAATCCCGCCCTGCCCGGGTTCAGGGATGCAGGGTACCTGTTGGGATTCAGCTAGATATTGCAGCCAGCTGGTGGCCACGTGGCTCGTAGGGGAGCGAGAGGCATTTGAGTTTGAATCCAAAACTCCTCGGATGTGCACAGAGTCTGCGAGATATTTCTCTCCAAATGATGCCAGATTCAAGTGAAAATGCAGGCAGGAAAGGGAGCCTATCCCGAGAGCGGGGGCGAGGGATTTATGGGGGATGCACTTACCCATTCAGCACTTTGGTGATTAATCCCCCAAGATCCGCTGAACTGATGGCTGCTGCTTTTGGGCGTTAACAGAGTCTTCTGGTAGTAGAGGTGGGGCTGTGAACGCCTCCAAGCGCCTTCTCAGTGTCTGAAAAAAGGCAACTAGATCAGTTCACATATTCCTCAAAATAAAAATCTCAACCCTGAATCATGGCTAATTTAAGGAGGTTTGGGCCGATCTGTAATCCTCCCACATCCAGGAGTACCACCCTGCAATAGCAACAGTTCTGGTGCACATTCTGGCTCTAAAACTGGGTACATATTTTAGTTGAAAAGTTAGGCATTATTTACTGTTTCTTGCTATGCAAGTGTCTTATTGAAAAGTGAGCTCAAAAGACTAGCGTGGGACAAAGGCAAGTCTGCACTGATATTCTGGGACGGAGAGAAGGAATATGAGGGAGGTCACAGAAGAGCCCCCTTTGCTTCTTCCAAGTGGAGGAGCGATCCTCTCCCTAAGGAAAGAGGAGCGTATTCCCTGGAAACCAGCTAGTTTTCAGTAACATCCAAGTGACAACAAATGTGTCTGTAATTCTGATGTGAATTAGCAAATGGATCTAAATGTTTGGATCTA
Organism: Fulmarus glacialis; assembly: GCF_000690835.1. NCBI lineage: Eukaryota > Metazoa > Chordata > Aves > Procellariiformes > Procellariidae > Fulmarus > Fulmarus glacialis. The sequence goes on from NW_009213797.1 coordinate 15,920, forward strand.
TATAACATAAATTGGCATAAAGTTTTGCTGTTTTCACCTGGCTTTTTACCATGAGTTTACTAATTGAGACTAAACCCCCAAATTTTACCTCCTAGAGAAAAGATCAGTAAATTTCTATTAATTTATTTTGGTATTACATGCTGTGGGGCTCCTAAGGCATCAGACAGAGAATAGTATGTTTTCGGCACATGAATGTGGTTTCTTTTCCACTTGAGACTTCAAGCCATAGTCCAGCCCAGGTGCCTTAAATGAGAAGCCTGTAGTTTATTCCACTATAATTAACATAAGCTTTGATTTAAACAACACTTTTAAAAGTCAAAGATTGGATTTCAAGTTGAATACAGAATACAATTTCCACCCACGTTGCCTTTTTGGTCCTTTTCTATTGCCATCCTGCCATCCACCCTGAAATCACTCAGAATATGAAAAGCACCTGCTGCAAAACAAAGTTCATGCCTTGCAGAACAGTTCTGGCTTTTTGTTTTTATTTCAGGGTTTCTAACATTTGGCATTGCATTTTTTTTTTCTTTCCATTTCAATATGAGCCAAGGGGAGGGACTAGGAGGAAAAAAAATCTGGAGTATTTTGATCTTTGTGGCTTTATATGGACTTCATAAGCTTTGTTTGTTCTACTGCCAAGCTTCCTTTGTGTTTAAATAGATAACAGACGAAGACAACTAATCATTTCCAATAAAAAAACCCACCAAACCCAAAGCATTCCCTTTCTTTTCCAATTAATTCTTGTAAACCCGTGCTCCTAGACAGGGCTTGTGACCTAAGAACTTCTGACTTATTTTTTCCCCTTTTCAAAAACAATTGCCTAAGGCGCAGACAGGCCTTGGTGCTCTCCAAATTTATGAAAGAATCTTGAAAAAAGGCTCTGAGAGCGTCTTTGGGAGAAGGTAGTTGTAAATACGATGTGTGAAAACAGCCTCATGTACCTTTAGAGAAGCAGCGCCACCATTTTCGGACTTCCTTCCTCTCTGGATTCTGGAGGCTATTTATGGAGAAAGAGGAAATAGCAAATTTCACGTGTCGCTGGGTTATGTAAAATGCATGTTGATTGCTAGTTTACTAGTGGGAGCTGGTATCTGCTATCACTATTTTGAGAGGCTTTGCATTTGAAGAAGAGACAATTTACCCAATCAAACCCGTCTAGATTTTGCTGCCTATTGAAGTAAATAAGGCTGAATGTCTTTGAAACAGAAGATGAGTTGGATGGATGAATCATGGGTAGTCATCAATGCAAGGTTGGGGTTTTTTTACATTAAAAAATGTTTTTGTAATGAAAATAACACAGAGTTCAAGATGCTGTGGTGACACAGTTTTTCTTTAGCTTCTTAAGATTTTTATCACACAACCAGCTGTTTAGGACAACACATTTCTGTGGTCAAAAAGTTGTATGTTAGCCAACAGCACAAATAGATGCTACTATGATCAGTAGTAGAAAGTGAGAATTATATGAATTACTCATCTGGGTTATATTTCTGTGGAGGTTGATCATTCAACATACACTTCCCTAGTCTCTAAGACTGGCTGTCTGTATTAGACATATTAGATTAATGCTCCAAATGGGAAAGTAGAAGATAGACTTGAACAAGCTTAACGAGTTCCCCTTTCTTGAGGCTATCTTATACCAGTCCCTGAAGGGAAAGTAAAGAGTAGGACCTTCAGTAGGTCTAGCAGAGTGCATCCTGTACATCATCTCTGGCAAGATGTAAGCTTGTTTGTTTTATTTCCCAGGTATATTATTCCTGTGGTGCAGTGGTGGAATCGATGGAAAGAGGCCTGATTTTATCACCAGGTTTTCCAAACAACTACTACCCAGGGACACACTGTGTTTGGCAATTTTTCATTCCCGTGAGAACCCATCTTATCTTGGAAATTTTTGACTTTGACATTTTTGAGAGCTCTAGTGAAACTCCAACCCCCTGGGATGGCTTTTCAGCCCCTGCTAAAACAGGAAATAAGGACATGCCTTCTCTTGAGGAAAACCTGGACTTTGCTCTCCGTACTACAAAACCCTCTCTCCAGACCTGGATGTCAAAGGTGGCTCAGAATCTGAGCAGCACAGGAGATCAGTCGAAGGACCTTGCTAGTCACCTGGATGAACTTCCAGGAGCCGCCTCAAAAAAAGATGAAGCCAAACAAGCATCTGAAGAAAACCAGTCGAAGCAGATGAAAGAACCCAAAGCAATTATCAAGGCTCAACCAGAAGAACTGTCATTCCCTGTGGCTGGTAGTGCCACAATGCAGAGGCAAAATACCAGTGGCCTGGAAACAGAAGAAGATTTGAAAGGGAAAATTTTGCTTGCCCACCTAGCTGCTAGTGAGAGAGATGAAGTTACGATAGAGAGCTGGACTCCTCCCACAACAGTATTGCCCGTGGAAATCTCCTCCAGCCCACAGTCAGCAGTGGACGTCTGTCCCCATGACGTATTATATGTCTCCGATCTCATCACGTTTTCCTCTCGCTTCTGTGGACCAAATTCACCTTTAAACAAGACCATGGTCTTTGGTTCACCTCTGGAAATGGTTGAGGTTATCATGGAACTGATCACCACCACAGACCGGGGCCGAGGCTTTGCAATGCTCTTCGAATACAAGAACATCACCGACCCCAACACTGTAGAAGCTGTGAGGCAGGAGAGAAAGGAAAACATGATGATGCTGGCAATTATAACAGGGATCGTCTTCTTTGCGCTTGCTTTGCTCTCTGCCCTCTGCATAGCTTGCAGGTAAGATGATACATATCCGAGCCTTTGAAGCACGTGATATTATCCATACAGGAAAAAGACCAGAAAACAAAGTTACCTTTGCTTTCCTTTGCTAATGTTGCTGTCCTTTAAACATAGTGAAGTGTGTGGATACAGAGGAGATCAATGCCAGTCACTACTCCTGCCCTAGGCTCCTCAGTTTTCTTTCCTAGTTCTACAGCTCCTGTGCCTCCAATTTATTTTCTTTTTCCTGCAGAAATACCTGAAGAGTGAGGAATTTCTTGGGCATTATTTTGTTTCAATGGCAGCGGTGCCTTTGAACCTCAGTTTCGGGACACTGACTGGCCAATGGACACATGCAGAACAGAAAGATCATCCTTCCCCGAGTCTCCCGAGCAGGCTGAGCTGACAGCCACCGCGTCTTTTCACAGCAATTCCACAGTTTGACTCTAACCGTCACTAACGCTCTGCAGAAAAGTAAATAATAACAAAAACATTACCACTTAGAATTAAGATTAAATAATATTTTCCAGTCTGTAGCGTGTTTTATCCAAGAGACTGTGCAGACATTTTAATTCCAATGCACTTCATGCGTTAAGCCGTCCTCTGCACATCCCTTTGACTGCTAGGGAAGAGCCGAGAGCCATGCTGCAGTACCTGTGATTGTCCCCAAATGTCATCCGAAATGAGACGGTCAAGTGAGCTGATGGTCGGGCTGGGTTGCAGGTCCTGATGCTAACTAGTTAAATGGCTAAAACCAGCCAGTGACAAAAGCATACCTCTCCAGCCAATTGCTTTTATTTTATATATTTCTTTTCTCATATCTATCAGGAGAAAGCTTCTCACCCCCCAGCATATGTTTGCATTTTTCTTACTAACTCCCTAGTGAAAACGTTTTTGTAGAAACAGTGATTTTTTTTTTTTTTTTTCCTTCCAACAAATTCAAAACAGAGCCCAAGCTCCCCAGGTTTTTGTCAAAACAAACAGTATTTTTCAAGTGTTTTGACTTCAATAAAAACATCAGGTAAACTGAAACAGATACTGTCCCATGCAGGGCTCCACTGTGGTGACTGGGTATTAGTAATAGCATTCATTTCCCAGTGGCAGCATGCAACTGGTCCGTCTTCTCTCTTCCTACAACCCCTGCCTCATCTATTGCGCATCCTCCAACCCAAAAGGTCTCGGGATTGCCCAGCCACTCCTAGTCATTGAGGTTGGTTTGATAGAGGAACTTTGTTTTCCTTGTCCTTTCAGAGGCTGCATTTCTAACTCTTGCTGAATAAATACAAAATATAGGCCCTCATACTGGGTATAAGAGAACGTGGGCAAGGTGGTGAAGCTTAAATATAATCTTTCTTGCTGTATATAGACACTCCTGCTTTCAGGGTCTGAGCTTTTCGTAGTTGTAAGAGTTAAACTTGCGTGTGTTACATCTAACTAACCTTTTTCCTTTTTAAAGAGCTTGCAGAACGCTAATTTAGACCACAATTTTTTGCGAGCTCTAAAGGAAAATGTCTGGTGGAAAATGTCTTCCAGATACCAAATACTTTATTTTTATACCCTTGCCAATCCTCAAAAGAGACAGAAACATGCTCCCTTCACTATGGCAGCAATCTGGGCTGATACACATGTCGAGTAGGCTGTTCTTGCTCCATTACCCTATTTAATTTTACTGTAACTACCCATGAAGCAGAATATTATTCAAACCAAAAAGTACACCGGCAATCTGAGATTTCACTGGCTGAAGTTTACTCCGCGTCGCCCGTTTAGAAAGTCAGGCCATGCTGCTCACGTGCACAATTTGGCTTTTTGCTTATCAGATGTTTACAAAATAAAGTAATATTCTGCTGTTGCTGACCAACAGAGAAAAACGGGACGCATTTCCCTTCCCCCCCCCCCCAAATGTTTGTATGTTCTGGTCACTGCAAACGCATCCTGCCAGGGGTCCTGTGGCGCAGGACCACGATTAGACTCACTTCTTTTAACACCGGCATTTATGCCTTTTCATTGCCCTGCGACTCTTTTTTTAAAGGAAGATATACCTCAGTCAGCTACTGACTGTATATAAATAGAGACAATCCCTAGTCCTTTAGCCTCTTGAAAGGCCATTTACTATCTCAGCTGCCTATATTCCTTGCATGCTATTCCAGGGAGGTCTTGATTACAATACCTTATTTCTTGTCAGACTTAAAGCATTTAAGTGAGATCTGACACATGTGGAAGTGATGCCATGGCCTGTGCTGAGTAACCTCACTTGTATTGCACTGGAAGAGTCTTTTTTCCCTCTTTACTGCAGTAACTGCTTCGAGGATATTGGTCTCTGGTCCCAGAACCGCTGGCGCTGGTTGGAGCTCGCCTACACTTCCCAGCTGTGGGATTTTTAATGCAGCTCAGAATAAGACTGCAGAGGCCATTAAGCACATCTTAACTTCTTGTCGTTTGAGCCCACAAAACTCTATTTTATGCTTTTTGCCCTAAATAAGGGCTTGAAATCAGGTGTCAAATGTCTATTAGCCACAGCCTGTCCTCACTGCAGAAAACGTCAGGACTGCGAGGCGTGGGCTGAGGGAAGAAATGAAGATGCTTTAACAACGCAGCATGCTCAGAAATGGGACCAGCTCTCTGAGGCATGATAATACTCGCCCTGGCTGGAGCGTGCCATTGCAAAGGATGTTAATAGTAACCTTCAAGCTCTTGGCCTCGTAAACTTGCCTTCCACTTCCTTTTCTCTTCGTGTTTTACTTGTTCCTCTGGTACCAGGTTTAACTGTATTTTTTTTTTCCATTTCTATCTGCTGCTTTTGCTCAGCTAAAAGTAGCAGGCTCTGCCTTGCCAGGGGTAGAAATGGCCCGGGATGGGCTTGGCACCTACTGCCACTCCAATGCACCAAGTCGTCAGCAGTGTCTGCTGGGGCTCATTGCATTCAGCCAGGGCAAAGCTCTCTGGGGAAACTCCAAGTCTCTGCCACACTGCAGCTTTTGTTTGCTGTTTGGCGAAGGAATGAAAGCTTCAGTTGTTAGTTGGCCAATAATTCTAATTACTTTTGGCCATGAGGCCTGGCTCGAGTAATGGGGTATTTTTTATTTTCTTTCCCAAGCCCCAAGAACAACAGATATGTCCACCTTATTTAATTTTAATCCTGTCCAATGCAGTCAGACTTTTGCTCGATGGTTGCAACCCATGGATTGCAACTGCATTTTACATCTGCATAGCCTGCCAACGACCTGTTTCCAATTACAACCCCCTATGTGTACAGCTATTTCATCAAGTCATCGTGTGCTGCCATCTCTCTCCATGCAAGCTGCCCTGCCAGTCGCTGCCTGCAGCCTGGGGGAGAAACTTTTCCTCTGTCATATAATGCCCTCCTAGAGAATCCTAGTCACTTCTGGGCTAAAAACAGACCTTTCCTCTGCCACCCTTGTGCTAGGCACAACCCAGAAATCCCTCCCTGCCTGTGTCCTCCATTTCTGTCCCTCTACGCATCAGGCCGGTTTAGTTAGAGACTTAAGACAGCTAGACCTAGCTGGAGCTGCCTGCACAGGGCAATTTTCACAAAGCTTCCAACAGACTTGCATTTTTTGGTTTACTTGAGAAGTTTGAAGCAACTTTTTAAAAAAAAAAATTACAACTTCTTTTAAATGATGGAAACCGGTGTATTTGCACATTGGCTTTTTATATCCATGAGCTGCGCACCGATCTAAATCGCTGGTCTCCTTGGTGGTGAGGTACCGCAGCGTGCCGGGGGGGATGTAGTCCAACTGGAGGATGAGCTAAAGAAAGACTAAGATCCCCAGTCCTGCAAACTAGTGCATCTCTCCAGGCACCGTGGCAGCAGCTCTGAATAGAAGGAAAAAAAAAATCTCCAGTTTCCACCAAAATTGTTGGCGGAATCTAGAAACTCTTACTCTTTGCGTGTGTTGGTTTTTAACAGTAAATCAAATTGTTCAGTGGAAATCAGACACTCAATACCCAAAGCGCGACGAGGGAAGAAAAAGTTAAAATGGGGACATTTCAACCAGTTACCATTTTTTAATCCTAATTTAAATTTTGGGAAGAACAGGACTCTTCCTTCTCTTATTCCCCCTTATTCTACCATACTTGCACAGAAAACTGGTCTTTGCCGAGGGCACCTTGCTCTCCCTTTGGTTCATTCTGCCAAACTGCAGTGTGGATTTCAAGGTCGTTACGGTGCCTGCTAAATATTGTAGAGCACAACATTTATAAAGAATGGCAAGGAAAGGAGCCAAATGGATGTAAGGTATTCCAGTTTCTTAATGCAGAACTTGCTCTGTCTATCCTAGTTTATCATAACTGTCAGTTGCTGAGACTTTTAAAATGGATATTTCATCTTTTCAGCTTTGTCCCAGAGAATATGAATATCTTATAAACGGGTCAGCTGTATACAAGAATCTGAGGAACACATTTTTATTTGTGTTTCTGAGAACTCCAACATTTTATTTGTTAAGTCATGCTAAAAGTTCAAATAACAAACCCAAAAATGAGACCATCCAGATAACTAACAAGGCTGGGTTGCCAATGCCTGATGTTCAATGTGGAAGAAATATGTGCTAAGTTGCGTTTTCTTAGAGGAGAACATTTCCTTTGCGCTCTTTAATCCCTGGGTGGGAATATTTTAACAAATTTGCTTCTAGAATGCCAGTTATTTGAAACAAGAATATTTCATAGGAATATATCAGATTTGATTACATTTTTGTCATGGGTTTTGGCAGGAAAGAGCTGGGAGGAGGGAAGAGATTAAAAAAATGAATGCAATGTGGAGAAAGCAGGGAATTACACCTAGTTCTCCCACCATCTACCTGGATGCCTTGAGCACCGCGCTAATTCATTATTTTGGGGCATGTTTTGCCAGGTCACTCCTGCTGATATGGTTCTGGTGCCCAAAAACAGCTTCTGGTGTGTGTGGGAGGAATATTTACATACACATTTTCCACTCTGCACTATTTCCTACTTGGTTTGATCTTGCTTGATAGGCAACACCACTCCTACTTGGAAGCCTTTCCCTGCTTCCCCTTCCCGAATCAGTGGATTAAGGAAGAGCCTTCCCTGCTTTAGCCCCGAGCTCCCCCGAGAAGCCCAAGCGGTGGCCGATGCCATTGTGTCTCCTGGAGTAAGAGCTATCCATCTGTACCTCTTCTGGATTAAATTCTCAAGTGCCAACTCACTCTCCTCTTTTTCTGTAGTCTTCTCTGTATTCACTAGGAATAGCGCTGGGGCGCATCATGGGTTTTTTTCTCCCTCAATTCACTTGTCAGTCAATAAGCATTTTTTAAGAGATCCAATGATACGGTGAAGGAATGAAATGCACCGTGCCCGAGATGGAGCAGACACCGGCTCCCAGCCAGCCTCATCAGGTGGCCTCTGAGTCCCCATTCTTAAAAACAAACAGTAATGAAACGGTGACTGAAAACTTGAAATCTTGGCTTCAACACATCACTACCAAAAAACCACTTGTATGGAGGAGATTAAATGCCTTAAAGCAAACCAAGCCCTCCAACAAGCAGAGGAAAAATGCCAGCCAACAGCACAGACAGTAGGGAAAACAGTAACGGGGGTCCCATGCTATCTGGTCAGTGCCTTAGTGCTCCCGTGTGTCTCTGCACTGTCCCGTGGAGAACTGCTGCACACAAAGACAAAATACACTCGCTTCAGTCATTATCACGTTCGTTACTGCCAGCCTTTCCCTGTGACATCTTCACGTCTTATTCATCCAAAAGCAAATAACACTAATATCTCAGTTTTAGTAAAAATGTGAAAAAAATGATTAAGAACGTGCTTTTGTCTCCCCTCAGCCAAGAGGCATGTTTACCCGGTAATCATCTGCCGTAGCGCTGTCTTTTAATAAAATGTTCATACAAGTGAACCACATCTGATGCTCTCTGCTTGCTAAATGTCATCCAGCACGCAGTACCGGCTATGCAGATGATACGCTCTGTCTAACAGGATAGAAACGATCTCGCTGCCCAGACCAAAGGCAGGATTTCAGTCCCGCTATTTAGTTACTGACGTGAAAGAGCGGCCGGCGCGGGGGAGCCTGGTGGGACTTGGCAGAGGTCTGTTCTGCTTTTGCAGTGATCATGGGAAGAAGATGACAGGTCCTTCTCTTCTTCAGCTGACTTTCCACTACGTGAACCTATCATTTTCTCCCCTGGCCTACAGGCCTTGTTGCCCTGAGTCTTGGCAAGTATTTTGGATGCTCCTGTAGGCAGGAGAGCTCACAACCTGCCGGGTCCTCCTCGCAGGATGAGCACAGCTGGGACCTTCCCTTCTGTGGATCTTTAACTCACTCGTGGGCTTCTTGTTGTTGTTGCTGTCTCTCCTTTTCAGGCAGAGAACGTGCCCCAAAAGGAGCTCATCCAACGCATGCAGTGACCAGGAGGTTAGTGCTAATGGCTTCAGCAATTTCTGTTTCTCTCTTTCATATTGGCTGTTGCACTGTTTATCTGACGATGTTTACTGGGGCATGTTCTGAGTTGTAGAACGGGATCCAGAACTCTGCCGTCGATATCAATGAGCTCCAGCTGGTGGTGCCAAGTCGGGAGAATGAAAACAACAACCACTCTGTCAGCCGGGAGCAGGCGGGTAAGCGCGGGGCAGCGGCGGGAGCAGGTCAGGGCACCCCGTAGCCCCTGGCCAGTTAATCAGATCGTTTCTTCTTGCAGTCCTCCTCGCTGTCTCGCCCGTGCACAGCTGGAGAGCCACTTCACAGCAGAAAGCCTTTGTTGTGGGAACTGTTCCTTGCTGCTCTCCCCCCTCGCTGGTAGGGTAATTCCCCTGGCAAGGAGCACGCGCAAGCACAGCTCCAGGACGCTGCCAACAAAAGCTGTCATAGCACATGGCATTGCAGAGACACTGGGTTAGCAGAGCAAATGTGTCGGGTTCAGGCTGCTACAACTTATAAAGATCCATAAATTGTGGAAGAGTTTCACCTGCCCTGTGCTTAACCTTGTCTGGAAAGGATGGGGTTTACAATGCTTGCATTGGCTTTGGACAACTTTGACTCCTGGAGCTAACTTTTTCTGAAGAGCTTTATGGATGACACTGCTTTAGATGACATTTACTTCACAGTGTGTTTCGGGAACAAAAGACCCCCAGCCGAGCTGCAGATAATGTCACTTGCTGCAATTTTGAGTCACAACACATGAATTTTATCAATGCCCCTTTTGGGTGGTGAAGGCCAACAGGGAGCCACTTCATGTTGTGTTGCTACACGCCATCGGTTTCCCACTAAGCCGTCAGCCATTACACACAGCTCTCACTAGGATAGCTTCCTAAAAAGCTAATTCTGTGCTCCCAACCATGACAGTTTCCCATCTCCTTCTTTAGAAAAGTCATCGAGGAGGTTGTGGCCAGAGCTCTCCTGGCCTGGACAGGCCAGAGGGGACAGGCCTTGGGGACACATGGACGTGCAGACCCCTGTGGCAGTCCCCGCAGCGTAAGGCTGCCTGTAGGAGCAGCATTGCAAAGGTTTAAGCAAAAAGCACAGCTCCCAATATTAACAGGGATGAGTAAATACAAATAAAGAATGAGTTGAGCAAATCTGCAAACTTCTGATCTGCAGCACAACCTTGTGTGTTGAGTATGAGGGATTTCAGTTTGGGTCTGCCTTTATTAGAAAGCTGACCCAAGGGTGTTCCACTCCTCCCCTTTTGTTTTGTTTTTAAAAGCTCGCAGTTTCAGGAGAGCAAACTCTTGGCTTGAATTTTGTCTGGGGAGAGAGGGAGGAGGGTTTGTCATGGAGGAGTTGGGAACAGATGTTTTGGACTCTCACAACCAGTCTTTATTGATTTTCTTCTCTTCTCAGTCACTTCCTGCGGAGGCAGCACGGAACGGTCTCCTCAGGACACTGACCCAGATGTGCCCTCCTCCACATCCGCAGTGACCACCGAGACTGGGAGCGATGAAGTGTTTATTATTTCTGCTGGACCTGGCGCCAGCGGGCTGAGCTTTGCCACTTACAGAATACAGGTAGAAATGCTCTTCGGCATCTCTAGCAAGCCACGGGATGTCCCTCTCGGACAGCACTTGTCATATCTGTCCATTTATGCTTGCTGCCCACTTTGCAAGAAAGGTAGTGATGGAGCCAGGCAGGTCTCCTAACCCTCGAGCTGAGCTGCCGTCGAATGATGTGGGCTGTGATCCCCCGAGCCAGTATCTTCCCACCTTTGAGAAGACCAAGTGTAGAAATCTACCTTGGATCTGATAGGCGATAATGCAGAGGTCTGCCAGCAGGCAGTAGGACCAGCCCTCAGAAATAGGTTAATTGGCAAAGATGATGTTCCATTAAAAACATCACTGAAGGACTTGGCAGTCAGACCTGCTCCTGCCCACCTCTACCAAGTGGTCAGGGAAGTTACTCAGCTCCTCAGCTTGTCAGAAAGCTATTTAACTGTCTCACCGGCCTGATGTGAAAATTAACAGTGCATGCTCCAAAAACCCAAGTGCTTCAAGTGAAAGCACTGGGGTCCTTTCAAGTGTACACACAGAAACCTGAATCAGTTCAGTAAGTTCTCTCTTATTTTAGCTCTTGCCCCTGTACTCCGGGTCAATTATTTGTTTAGAAACAGATGAGAGCTCAGAAGTCTCGGGCCTGGCTGCCACCTCTTCAACCTTGAGCGTAGTGCCTGCAGAGCACATCCCTTTCAACTCTCTGGTAAAGCCTTTCCCAGATCAAGACTCTCCTCTCTCTTTTCCCCACAAGAGGAGAAACAACCAGTGCAAGGGACTCACATGCCCCAGGACAGCCTGGGTAATACTTCTGTCACAGTTTACAAAATAAACGCATTCCGTATCCCTGCACTTGATGAGGAAATTAGCCAGGAGGCCAGGCTGGTCAGGATTTTCCTACGCTGGTATAAGACACGTGCTAAGCTTTTCCTCCAGTCAGCCACACTGATTAACAGAAAGAGGGGAAAAAAGGGAAAACAGCTCTTGCCCAAACACTTTACCCTTTGCAGAGCAGGGCACTGTGAGCTGTACCCGTGCCCAGACTGGGCACCCTTGAACACCTGCACTCCTTGGTCCTTTCCAGTGGAGAGAGCTTCACCTGGCAGCAGTCACATACAAATACAGCTTCTTGACAGGGGGGAAACCCATTTTCCTTCCTCTTTTCCCCACTCTAGTCAGAACGAACAAATACACTTAAAGAAAAACATTTCTGTTCTTCCATCCCTTCTGCAAGCAATCTATCAGAGGAGATTTTTATACATATATATATAAAAAAACAACTTAGCGTTAAAACAGTTCTAAGTGAAGGTAACCCAAAGGATTAAAGTGATTTACCACGTTATAAACTCAGGAGGCATCTCCTTCTCAGTGACATCCACACTGCACACGAGTGAGCCAATGCTCTCAACCAAATCCCTTAAGGAACAGAAAACCTACCCAGGAAGGGTGAAAGGGCCTCTTTAAAAGCACTGGGTCTTTCCCCACAGCTGAAAACTGTCTTCTCCGAGGGGGTGGAAATAGAGCACAGCAGGCTGATTACAAACCTGCACTCAAACGGGGTCTCTGCAGGCTGCGTGAGTTAGTCAGGGTTACTGGATGTTAGAAAGAAACGTGTTTACAGTTTAATTTCTAACTGTGTATTTTTAGGGTGTAAAATGCAGCTGGCCAGCCAGCTCCTGGCTTTAGCCTCTGAGTCCTGCGGAGGGTTTGGTGCGTAGCTTTTGTGGCCCGGCGCTAGGCAAGTAGGACGAGTTGCCCACTGGAGCGCAGCCACTTTCTTGGCAGGAGGGATGAAGTTATCCTCATGTGAAAAGACGTGTGAAATCCTGAGCCTTTACGGTACAGTAAATAACACCATCAGACTCGCCTCACCCAAAATGCTCAACTAGACAAAGCAAGCTATAAGGAGCTTTCATTAAAAAAATTATCCCGATCTTTTTACTGAGAAATGGTGGCTGGCCACTTGGTCTTGTGCCCCCCAGTAAGTGTGAGCCTCAGCTCTGCTGCCAGGTGGCTTTTGCTTTTTAGCTTTTAAAACCCATTTGAAGAAATCAATCCAAGGAGACGGAGGGCAGGGTGGCTTTCAGATGCCTTCTGAGGTGTCCTTCAGGAGGGTCATAGCTTTTAAGTCCCGTTTGATTTAAGTCATCGTTTAGCCTTGGCTAACTTATAACTATGACCTCTGACTTCTATTCAGATATTACAAGTTTCAGATGCTAAGGTTTGAGTGAAGAGTATTATCATGGAGGTTTAAGAAACTTTTTTTGCTAAAACATTTTCAAAAATCTAGAAAATACATTATTCATCTTCATAGTTACTTCCAGTATATCTATCTCAAAACCAGTGGCTAGCTTTTACACCAGTTTGGAGGTACTTATAATAATATTAGAATAATAAATCCTAAGACAGCCTGAAGAGGCTTCTGAGGAGAAGACAGCTGGCTTATAAATTTATAAATAAAGATTGTTACTTTAATCAAATCTGAGACTAAGAGCTTAATATTGAAACAAACTTATCCAGAGCCTGAAGCCTCTCCCAGCTTCCTACCAAGATTTTTTTTTCTGCTGTAGTAGCTAATTTCTTGCCTCTCTGCCCATCCATTTCCAATATGACATTTTAACTAAATAGTTTCTTTGCTTTGCAGAAACTTGAGAGATTCAGTTTCTCAGAAATAACAAATGACAAGTTTCTGGTTTCTCAGGACTTCTAAATCCAGGACACCGTGGGATTTATTTCAGACCCTCTTTAAGGACTATGTAAACTCTGGGAATGTGGATTTTGCATTCTTCTCATGACAACCGTATCTGCACAGCTGAAAATTAAAAATACATAGAGTTGTGGAACAGGAGGCTTATATAAATAACAGGTGAAGTATTAGTAAGAGTGAAAGGAGATTCATAGGACAGTCAGGGATTCTTTAACTTTTCTGGCTCTAAACCTACATCAATATTAAGGACAAAAATTGTGATTTTAAATGCAACATGAGAACATACAAAGTAAGTATGGAAGAGATCTTTAGAAGTCGTCTATAGTTCATTCCCATGTCAGATCAACTCTGCTTCTACACAGAGCTGGCGACAATGGTTTAATGTGGTCTCATCTTCTGATGATGCCAATTTTACACCTCTCTGGACGTCTTGTTCTACTGTTAAAGCACATTTTCCACCTGAAAAGCATTTCTTACGTGAAATGAAAATCTCCTTGGCTCCAATCTGGGTCTCATGCTTCTTGTTCTATTCACCACAGACACCGAGAACAGAACCCTTTCTTTTTGTTTTTAATTCTTTTTATTTTCTTAATTCTTCCCTAACATAGGATAAAGAGCACCACTTACTTCAGTCCTCCCTCCTGAATCATAATTTTTGAGACTTCTGGTTCTCTTGTTGCTTGCTTCTGGATTTCTTTCAGCGGGCCCCATCCCCCTTGAAGTTTTCTTTCCCCAGACAGACATATCTGGAGCCTTCCAAGAGCCGAGCAGAGTGGAAGAATTACGTTTTACACAGTGGAGTTTACTACTCTGATCTGTCAGATAACTCCAGTAAAATAAAGCTGTAGATATTTGATGTTAGTTGGTTAGTGAGAGGGGTAGGACTTTACATCTTACGTAACTGAAATTTCCCAATTCAGTGTTAAACTGAAACTGGGGAAGGAAGGTAAAACTTTCATCCAGGGAAGCCAGTGAAGCTCAGGCGGCAGGCTGGAAGAGCAACGAGAAGTTGCGTTCCTGTGTCTTGGCCTGAGAAGGACGACAGTGAAGAAATCAGTCTCTTGCGCTAGCAGCGTATTTTTTTAAAAACCTTTTGATGAAAGATGCTGTAAAAGATCTTTATTTACTCTTTTCAGGACAAAAACCTCAAAAGAAGTGTCACAAGCCCAGCCTCTGTGTCTGACTGGCTGACTTCTAATCACGCGGCTGCAGGAGCGGACGCTGTTGAGAAGGGGAACGGCCAGCTGGAAAATCCCTGTCCCAGACAACGCACGTGGAGTGCCCGCACTTTCCACGACTTCCTGGCCCCGATACCACAGCTACAGAAAAAATGGTGTAGCTGGACCACCAACAGTCCCTTCACAAAGCTGGTTGACAACAGTGTAAGTCTTGCAAGGAGGGGAGGACGTGGGCGGGGGGGTGTCTGTGCCCCAGTACCCCCAGCTGCTCGTTGATGGGAGACGTTTTCCCCTTGGCCTGCTGCTTTGCTTTTCCAACCTGCAATGCAATACGTATTTCCGTCCATCTTGCTTGGTGTATGGGAAAGTCTTTTGCCTAACTATATTGTAATTTATTCAGGCTTTCCTGAAGTGCTAAGAAGCTGTATTTCCCAGCAGTTAGCACCTGGTTAAGAAATCATCCCCAGTCCAGAAAAACATTAAAAAATGCCCTCAGACTAGATAATCTCATTGAATGTTCTGACGTACCTTTTGTCCCCTGGATATGCCTTCAATTTATTTTAATTGATGTATTACTATTGCCTTGCGAGGAATCCGTAGGTGTGGGAGGGATATCTAGGTCTCACTGACTGTAATCATCAAACCAACAGCTTGTTACAAAGCTAATAGAGGATGTTTCTTCTTTTTTTAAGGTAGTAACATAGGTTTTTGCTAGCAAATCATCTAACCTCTAACATAACCAGGAATTTTAACTTTTAGTTCCCTTGGGATCAAAGTTAGCTTTGATAGCTGCTTTTCATGGCATGTCTACTAATTTATTATTATTTTGTGCAGGGTTTTCCTACAGCTGCAAGATCCCAAGGTGTCCCAACCAGAAAGGTAATCTCAGCCACTGAGATAGAGGGAGCATCAGGGACAGTTTACTCTGATTCATCTGTCAGTAATGCCTCATACCCCCTCACTCTGTCTGCACAAAGGCAGCGGAAGCTAAGCTCCTGCAATTTGAAGAAATCCAGGTTTGGGAACCCTTATTTTGGATTTTTAGCCAGTTCCCCTGACAGCAAACATGTGAGGTCCTTGGATCCCTCAAGACATCTAGGGACAGCATCTCCAGTTAACAGCCAAAGCCCCAAAAATCTTCTAGAGAGCTCCAACCCACTGAAAATCAACTTGGTCAATGGTTCAAAAACAAAGGAGCTTATGGTAGAAACAGATAAAAACAAACCGGTTTTTGTTATTTCTGAAGAAGGGGATGATCAGCAGCCTCTGGTCCTAGCAGAACATCTTAGTCAATGTGGAGATCATCTGTCGGAGCAAAATGCTGTGTATGCTCCAGCTGTGCCAGATAAACAGCCGCTGGTTCTGACTGCTGAGGGGCACAGTTCTGCCAGCTTCACGTCAAACCTTCCCCTGTGGGCAAAATCCCCCGGTTTATACAAAGGTCACGTGAAGGCCCCTAGCTCTTCCAGGGACCAGCAGAGCTTGTCAGTTGTAGATGCTAACACTACTGAGACCTCACAGAACTGTGATACCCTAGCTGCTCCTACGCTATGCCAAGCTTCAGTCCAGTGATGCCCTCAGACAGATTGAAATACCAGTTCACAAAAACAGAGGCAACAGGGACGTGATCAGAGTGGAAGCTGTGCCAAGTAGTTGAGCGTGGCAGTCTTAGATGGATGCAACCTTGTTAAGAGCGGTCTTTGCTTCCCACCCGTTGGGACTGAGATTACGAGGATACATACCATAGCACAGCACAAATGCCATCTTCTCTTATGCTCACTAACCTCATCTCTATTCTTCTGCATGAAATTTTGATGTGGTTTATACAAGAAAGCATCCTCTGGAAAGGTACTTCAGACTGCAGAACACCTTTTCTGGAATGAGAAATGAAAGTAATCTGAGATGGTTACATCGTGGTTTATATCTGAAATGTCAGTCAGGCCTCTGTCACTGTGGTATCACCTGAGTCTTTCTGTTGAGCGTTCATAGCTATGCCTGTACAACCAAGCCTTGCCAAGCCAAGGGTAAGAATTCAATCGTGCATGTTTGCATACAGTTTTGTAAACTTAATTTTAAGCATTTCATAACTTCTGCACTCTAGCACAAAGTTTACCGAGCATTAGCATCTCTAATATTGAAGACCATGATTATCTCATATCCTAACTCTTTAGAGAAGTGTACAGACAAGCTGAGCAAGCCGATACTGGATGCTAGTTCTATAAAAGTCTGATGTAGCTTTATCTTTGTTAGGTCTACATAGGCTTAAAACACCTCAGGCCACTACATTTTTAAGTGACTCCTCATGGCAACAGGAGCATGTGTACAAAACACTGAAATACTAGGAATAGTCTTCAGCATCCAACACTTGGATATTTGCAGCTGCTCTGATCCTATATCCACCAGCTATTTATTGCTGGTAACGCACATTGACTAGAGAACTATTTCCCTTCCTTTAGCAGGCAAGACTTAAAAGATAAAATTAAGTGGGGCAAACGTTGAGTGCTCACTTTCTTTCGAAATGAACTAAGTGGCTGTGCCTCCCCGATTACAAATGCAGGGCATTCAATGGAACACTGAACCAAAGGGAAGCCTGCTAGTCCTATTGCCTTTAATAACCCCATCAGTATTTTAATTGCCTCCTGGTGATATTTTCCTATCTTTGCAAGAGACGCCTGCATGTTCAGCCCATAACTTCGAATTATTTTGCTTTCTTAAATGAAAGAAATTCCCTAGGAAGCTGTATTTGCAGCTGACACAGCACATTGTTTTAAAGCAATAGTATGTCATGAAACAGGTGTCAGAAAGAAATCTTCCGTACAAGTCTTCCCCTATATTAGCTACAGCGTGCATCGTTATCTTAATCCTTCTACGTGAAGGCATTTAAGTCTGATTCCTGAAATATTTAACTGAATTATTTATGATTTCACCTGCTATTACAGCTTCCATTTGCCACCTATTAATGTCTGAGATATGCAACACAAGATTGTAGGGTTTGCCTTATGTTTTGTGTGTGTGTTTACGTATCTACGTAGACATAGAAGCCTTGCATCTGGTAGCAGTGGAGGCAAAACCATATATGCCCTTTAGCAGTTGACGCAAACACGAACAGCAAACAAGTCTTCGCATTTGTTATTACCAGACTGTGTTGAGCAGTTTTGAAGCACAAAAGTCTGGCTCCAAGCTGTGGGTTTTTTTGTTGTTGGTTTTTTTGTTGTTGCTGTTGTTTTTTTTTTTTTAAATTAATGCTACACGATTCAAAGGGAAGAGTTAATATATTTATGATTTAAGAAAATATTTAGAAGTCTTCAGTACTCTAATAACTTCCACTGCATTAAGTTCATATCCATTGTAATTCAGAGTTAATGTTCTATTACTTATTACATTTCTAAAGATCGAAGTACTAAAATCTACTTTTGAAAAGTACTTGTGTCCAGTTATTGACAATAGCTACATTTGAAGGGCTGGAAAAAGTGGCTTTTTCAATAAAAGCGTGTTTAACTACTCATTTCTACAATGTGATGACGCTTATTTTGCTGAAAGACTAAGTTGTATGGGCATTGCCTCAGAGCACCAGTACATGGCGTGGTGCGCACCACTACATGGCGTGGTGCACGCCAGTGCAGCAACCTCCCTAGCAGCTGCTGCAAGGGCAAGAGCACAAAAGCTGCTGCATCGTTCAGTCAGCGAACACCCCAGGATTAGGTCCTGTTTGGTTTCTCTCAGTAACCTAGCGAGATGAGGAGGTGGTTGTTTCCATGTCCTCTATTACCTATCTGTGTCACCAAGAACAGATTTTTCTAAACCTGTGAAGACTGGTGCCAGAAGCTGGTTTCTGTGGCAGTTTGGATTTCTTTTCCTATACTGCTTATCTTCACACTGTGTACCTCTTCCATCATCGCCTGCTGTAGCAGTATATGGCCAATTATACATGAGACACTAAATCAGATATCACATGTTCAGCATGGACTATATACACATATACGTTGAGAGAGGCCCTCCTCTTGAAGGATATGCAATACTGAACGATGCTGCTTATTCTCGGCACGGATGTGGCTGATATACCAAATTCAAAGGTGATGTCTTCCGCCACTAGAAGATACTGAAGCCTAACACCTAGCTGGTGCATGCCGCAGGTACACAAAGACCATCCCCTCGCTCTTGGTCAGCCCCGAAGAGCCAGGAGTACAACATATGGGAGACTTAAGCTTAAGTTCCTGACTTGCCTTTTGAAGTTCCTTTTTTTTTTAAGGCAGGTCACTAAAATGAACTGCTAAGGAGGTATTTGTGTTTTATTTTGTACCTTCAAAGAATTTATAAAATATTTTCTTCCTCTTACAGCTAAAGGAACTGTTTTGAAATTCTCCTCTTCTTTCCTCCTCCCCCCAGGAACAGAAACAGCTTCCACCCATACTCTTCAAAAAAGTCATAGCGCAAATTTAAGAAATTCTGAAAGCTCCGGGTGGAATAAAGCGCTCTAATACTCTCAGCTGTAAATATTGACTAGGTCTGGTTTTTAAATAGTATTACTTACGGCATTTATTTTGTTCCTAACAGCTATATTACTTCTGAGAGCTATGCTGCCACTTTTTAATGACAGAAGACCTCACAACTCATGCATGGGCTCGGGATTCAGTTTTACCTTTGTGGTAATGCAGTCAGTTTACTGTGCTATTTTGCATACTGTAACTAAGCAGCAAATGAGATAAGCATGCTAAACACTTGCTGAAGAGGAGGAAAATAATTTCAATCACAATTGCATGGGAAAAAATGTCCAAATATATTATGGAGCTAACAAACAGAAGGAGTATTCTTTTCACCAAAACTGGATTTGAATAAATGTTCACTTTTTTTTTAATAATTATTCTGGAATATACTAGGCAATCCCTCTAGCCAATGTGTTAGGTAGATGAATAGGACAAAAATACGTGGGCATTCCCTATTTTTTCATTGTTGAAACAGAGCTTCAAAATGAAAGCTTGAAGCTATACAAGCTGACAAGAATCCTGTGTGCTAGGTTTCTTACTGTCAGTAGTTAAAATGGTTGAGAATGGGAAAACAGTCCAGAAGATTTAACATGCAGCTAATGCATCCTAACTGAGGATTCGGAGTAGCATTCAGCAAGAAAAATCCATTTACAACTTTCCTTAGCAGAAACATGAACTGAGGTTTCCTTTCAGAAATCTAACTTTTCTTTAAGAGCAGTTGGTTACAAAACATCCTACTTATAACTGTTTGGTTTGGTTTTTTTTCCCCCCAAGACAAAGGCACATGAGCCATAATAAAACACATTTGACTCAAATAGTCCAGTCAGTTACTAGATTTTATTCTAAACAATTAAAGATTAATTTGGCTTGCAAGGAAAAAAAAAGGTAAGTCCTAAGCCAACACTTACCTAACGAAAGCAAGCAACTGAAACTCAGCAGCACTGAAAAGAATACCCAGCAGAGATCAAATATAGCTTCAACATATATTCATGGTCTGTCTAGAAATGTCTTTGATGTTAAACCTCATATGGCACACTTAGCATTTTTTATAATTCATTTCCTATGGAAACTAATGAGCTTAAGGGTGAAATTACCTCATTGAAAGTCAAAATGGTGAAGTGTGAAGAAAAGAAGGATGACCTGAAAAGCAGATTTAGAAGCAATCTTTGCATATTAAGCATTGCTGTGGGAAATAGGATAATTAGTTTTCTTCAGAAGTTATTCCTTGGAATTGTGTAAGTGGTATTTCAGTTCCCAAACATCACGCAGAAAGAATGTTAGATAAAATAGGTGGAAAAAATGCAAAATGCCCACACATTCTTTTTAAAATCAAGAGATCCTTTTCCTAACTTCCAGTAACACAGTGACTGTTGGTTTATTTTTAGAGGGCAGACTGTACAAAAAAAGGCCCCCTTCCAGCAGAAATTTCTAAGAGGCCATAAGAAACCAGATTTTCAGAGCATAATTTAGAATTGAGCGTTCTCCTCTCAAATGCCTAACTCCTTCTACTTGAATTAACTTACTTCCCTAAGCTCTTGCTGTAGGCTAAGCCATCTGCACTACACAGTTCTACTGAAGACTAGAAATTGATACAAAATGGATGAATTTTGTTTGCAGAATGAATGAGCTAATGATTGATCTTTGAATGTCAAACACCAAGATTTTTCTATTAAATTCAAGGAAAACAGTATCAGAGCTTAAACACAAATTACTCTACACAGTTGCTGATTCAAATACTTGAGACACACTGCGGGTTCTCAGATTAACAGGCTGTTGAGATTAGTATGTTGTCAGCTATTGCAGCTGCAAAAGGCTATATATTGTATTCTCTTTCTCACAATCATGCTACCATTATTCTTTAGGGAGGAAGTGCTCGGAAGAGTTTATGCTGTGCCAGAACTGATCACTTGATGGGGCATAAATCCAAAATCAGCAGCTTCCTCAAACTAAGTTAGTTACAAGTCATTTGTTGACATAATGGAGTATAAAACACTTAAATCCACCAATGCAACCACAGGGCAAGCCAAAACCATTGCAAGTTTTAAGGTCTATCAGCTTGTCTTTATGGCGTACAGAACAACACAGCATTTTCACTTTTACATTACTTAACCTGAGTTTGAATTTCTCTTAAATTTAGTCTGAAGAACAAATGACAGCTGGTTTAAGAACAGCAATATAGATTAGCTACAATATATATCCAGCTTCAAGTATGGGACTGGCAGCAGTGCAAAAATCCTAGGATGCTAAACTGCAATTTGAAGCTTAACAACTCTGGCATCACTGTCTTCCACCTCAGACAGTACGGGGCACAGATAAGTCCTCCTATTTACTCAGAAAGGGAAAAGTTCTATTCAGAAAAAGTTCTATTAATAGTAGCCGTTCGAAATCTTATCTTTTATACAAGTTAGATCATTGTAAAGATGAACACAATACGGCAATAATTTCCTCTAGCCTGCTGTTAAATTAATAGTGGTATAATGCTTGTCACTTCAGTGCTTATGGTATTGCAAGAAATTAGAATAGTACCCACTTATTTAAAAGTAGTAAACTTTTTTATTTACTAGCATCTTGAAGTCATCTTGTTGACAAAAATGAATTCTATTTAATAGTTTTTCACGTATATAATTCGTTATAAATCCTGTAGAGATATTAATGATCCTTTGTGACATCATCTGACACTTTTAAGAAAGTTTGAGAGAATTTCTTGGAACACCACAAAAACTTTTGTGTCATTTTCAGTTACTACAAGTTCAAGGATGATATTTAGTTGTAAAATCTCAACATTAAAATAATTAATAGCTTGGCCAAGCATTAGCAAGTGTTGCATACATCCATTTCTGTGATGAGAGAATATGCCACAGAAGAAACAGAAACAGACAACTTCAGTGAGTAGCTTTTTTTTTTTTTTTTTTTTTAATTAATAACTTCTTAGTTCAGGAAAAAAATAAATCACAAAAGAGAACTGGAAGAACTACTCTCCACCTTCTTTATAAAAGAACTTTCTCAAAGAGAGAGACTATATACCTTGTTCACCACTACGTCAAACCCTATCATAATCACCTCGGTTTTCACAACATCTATTCTACCACATTTAATGCTCAGCTTCCAAATATCTCTTATAAAGGAGGTGGGGGTGTGCTTTAGACAGGTTAAAAATATGCTGCACCTTTACAGTATTTAAACAATTACACCAAGCATAGTTCATACATTTATCACATTAACTATCACCTGGTAACCATACATTTTAAAAGGTCTAATGTATAGAGTATGTAATACCCATGACAGATACTCTTACTTACTTAAGAGCATATAAAGATCAGGATTTATTCACCCTCCCCATCTGCAAGTTAATTTCTCATCTCTTCCTGGTACAATATAAATGACAAAAAAATCCCTTCATTCCATTGCACTACCGCAACCCTATATGCATAGAAAGGCAGATTAATTATCTGTAACAGGGAAAAGGAAGAGGGGTTTATAAAAGGAATTTGAAGAACCTCTACTGCACAGGTAGTTTAGATGTTAAGTACATGAGTTCTGTTGTTTGGTTTTTTTTTCCCCCCTCCATTTTTTTCCTTAAAGTTACATAATACATCCCTATACAAACATAACTTGAGTAAGTGCAAGCGAGGTTGTACATAGTACTGTAGACACATTATTCTTGACCAACAAAAAAAAATTCAGCACAAGAGGCTTGAACACTAGCAGAGTGACAAGTCTATGCTGAAAGCCCATCTGGGGTGTGGGAAGTGGTGCATGAGAATGCAAAGCACATTTCCGCATATAATGTGCAAAGGCTTGATCTCCACAACTGCACTCAATTTGCTACATGCACAGCCAGAGATGAAAATGAGATCAAAAACAGCTGGGAATGGTTGTCCTGAGAAGATATAATAACCATTAAAAAAAATCTAAACATAAAATACAAATACAGAAGCAACAGAACATTGTTAATAGTACTAAAAGACAGAAACACACTGTTGTTGTTAAAAGAAGTTTCAAGTATTATTCCAGATCCAATTTCAATCCTACTCACAGGAGAAAATGCCCAGAGATTAGGAAGAGAAGTCCACACCAAAGTGTACTTTTAATAGCATACGGGCATGGTCAACAGACCCATCCTTGCGACAGCTATTTTAAAAAATAAAAATCTAAACAGAAATGCATCATTCTAATTAGCATTCATATTAAGATGTGCATTACTGGAAATAGTTGTTTAATTCACTGACACCAGTAGACACAATGTGCTGCATCATTTGTGCTCCATTATATCACAAGATATTGTGTGTACACTTTTTAACATCAAAGTATATCATCCTGCTCATAAAATAAGGCATACTTAAAAACAACATGGTATCTACAGAGGTAACTTTGTATGCTTTCTTCTCATTCTGTTTCACTCTTCTAGGTATGATGAAAAAGAAAAATTGGTCCCAGTTGAGGTTTGTCAACATTAGCTACCAGACTATGATGAAACAGATCAGATCATATCAATTTGGGAGAGGGGGTGGGTTGTGTTGGGATTTTTTTTTTTTTTTTTTTTTTAAAAATTATGCTTGGGACATTTCCTGAATGAGCTCTGCAGAAGGCATGGAAATAAAATCTACATTTTTTATGTCAGTGACACCAGTGTTCCCCTTCATCATCCCTATCCCTATCCAGAAATGCCTCCATATTGCTACAATTTGTCCAAACTGAATTATTTTCTGTAAGATTGTTCTTTCCAGTAAAGCTGCTATATTCTGTTTTAAATTATAGCTTTTTCTACATTTTCACCAGTGTATGCATGCTAGAGGTACATATTTAGCATACGGTATCAAACCAAAAAAGAAATACAAAAAATGAACCAGTGTCCTACTGGCTGCTCTATGTCAAAAGCACTGTTTGGTCTTCTGATATAAAACACTACAGAAGTAATATTAGCAGAAGTCTGTTCTGCTTCAAGTATTACCCCAACTTTAAATGTGATTTTCAAATTTTTGTGCAATTATTTTTGTAATTTAATGTGAATAAAAACATCAACACGACTAAACTAAGAAAAGAAACTGTACTACTTCCACTATAACACTGCACATATGGTAGAAGCTTTAAGTTGAAACAGCTGTTTAATGGACGGAATTTTTTTTTTTAAAGTGAATATTAATGTGGTTTCTAGCCCAAATGCAATGGGTAGTGACAAAATATCAGACTACCGCAAAATGCAGTTACAAATATACACTGACAATTTCCTTCTTAAATATTAATGGCTCTTGAAATATCCATCAGATACTTTTACAAAACATTTCTATTTTAAGTCTAAGGATTTTTCTTAGTTTCTTCACAAGTAGTGCAAATACACTCCTTATTCTTAGGTCTTCCCAAGATATGGCTGGTTTTTGTGTGTGTGATTTCTGTTTGTGTTCTTCACTGAAGTGATACAGGGACACTGTAGTCATGAGGATGGAATGCAATGCTTGCTGGACTTTCTTGGAAAAAAACCAAAAATCTACCTTATTCATGTACAGCTGTAAAATTCTACAGACGAAAAAGTTCACATCAGATTATCTGATGCAAAAGTTATTGATTCCCTGCTATGGGGGAACTGAGAAGATCCCCTGAAACCTTAAAATGTACAAGCAGTGTAACAGGTTTTTGTCCCTTCTCTACAGACTACAAGTATTCAGTTCTTGAATCGTGTTTGTTCACAAATGTGATTGAATTTCCTGAAATTAAAAAAAAAAAAAAAAATTAAAATGTTACAAAGTTCTCAGAAGTCAGGCAACAAAAAAGTCAGCATCTTTCACAGGGTATTTTAAATGTTAAACAGTTTAAAGCAGAACATTTACACGCTAATATATCTGTTTTTCAGAACCTGTTTAGGTCGTACTCTACTACCAGGTTATCTGTAACAGGATTTTCAACATCTCTCCTGCCTAACCCTTGTTAGTTTTATTATGCACACAGAAAACCTGTTATTAAAAGCATTCCTCTATACTTCTGCATGCTTCAAACCCAGAAGGCAATTAAAACAGGAATCAGTGAATTAATTTTGCCCTATGAGACATTAGTAATTTTTAGTAGAGAGCATTACACAAGTCACTAGGAACTAGAATTAACCAGGCTAAGAATACATTTTAACATAAACATGTTCCTTCACTGGCTTAGAATCTTCTTCTGGAAAGAAAAAGTAGTTTTTCTCATTCTGTATTATTTAGGTTTTATGGGAATGGCGAGCCTGTCTTCATGGATTAAATAGATAACACAATTTTGTATGAGGCACTTCTTTCCAATTCTCAAAAACATCTCACTATTCATTCTTTGTTTTTCTCTTACTTGGGTTATGTGTCCCCTCATACATAACTGAAACAGGAGTTGGGGTGTTGAGTGTGTATATACATATACATGTGGAAGAGATGATGCAAAAGAGATGATGAATTTTCTCCCTCTTGCTGAATTAGATCAAAGATTAGAAAGAAACCTTGCTTATATAACCAAACTACTTAGCAAAACAGTTTAGCTCAACACAAAAAATGTAACTGGATATCTAGGAGTGGTATGACAGGATTGTTTGCTTTTATGGATTTTAGGAATTAAGAGCAGCAGCTAGTGAAGTTCTAGGAACAGCTAATGCTTGGCGGGGCGGGGGGAAGAAAAAAAAGGAAAAAACCCTGAGTCAGTTCTATTTTACATGGAATTAACCACCACAATATGAACAAAGACGACTGCTGAGTACTTTGATACTGAATTAACTCTCTAACATTTCAAAACAAAATCTCCTGTGGGAACATAGATAATCCTGTAATGTGAAGTTACAGATAGCAGTGGTACTTTGAATTACACCTGCAACTTAAATCCCAAATTATTTTTCAAAGTTTTTTGGTAAAACCCTCTGAATTTGTAAGAGACTGGGGATGAATATTTCGCAAGTCTTTCTTATTAGCTGCTTGCCTGAGCTGTACAGACTGGTTATTTTCAACCCATAGTACCTGAAATACGAAAGGAATTATACTAAGTGCGTATGTTCACTGCAGCATTAGAAAGATAATGCAGGATCTACTATTCATTAAAGCAATTTCTCAATAAGGGCTAACAGCTCCTTGATCTTAAATTGCACTGAGAATTTAGAGAATTATTCATAAAGCTAGAAGCATTTTTCTACCCTCCCTGGAACCAGTTAGCTCTTAGGTAGATAATTTTTGTTTTGTTTTACAAGTCTTTAATATTTGTCTTACCACATGTGCATCTTTTCGTAAGAATGAAATTGCATTGGTTATCAGTGGCCTTGTTTTTTTTTAATCAAGGATCTTGATTTATTTTGGATGGACATTTCTCATGAATGACCAGATACCAGGAGTCCATGTCCCCTAGATGTATTAAAACACTTGAGAAGTAGAGGATTAATCTCTTTTCAGGCTCAGTATTTCATTTTCACCATATGCCAGATTGCTTGGGTCAGAGGTGTAGGACCCAGAAACTTCTCCAAAACCAGGAACTGCTAAGCCACACCAGGTTCCTAATGTTACATGTTCCAAACTTCGCTTGCTTCTCTTGTTGCAAATTATTCCCACCAATTTATCGCTTCAAAGTATGTTGCACTTCACTAGAAGTCTCTCTCATAGTTTCAAATGGAAATCGCACAGGGCTAATTATTGTATATACGGTATTTTTAAGAAGCACCCAGACATGAGCAAATGAGAAGTTGCCTCAGTGGGAGAAGAATAAGAATGAAGGGGGAGTTGTGGGTGGAAAACAAGACTCAAGAAGTGTCAGCAATGGGTTACATCAACTTACAAGTGCTAGCGGTGCCCTTCCGACATGCATGAAGGGCTCATTTCAAAGTTGTGTTAAAAACAAAAATGACAAAAAAAACCCCAAAGCTCACCCAATTTTGCTTATGCTGCAACAGTGTTACTCATGCAATTTCTGGCACTTCAAAGGTTGGGTTTTTTGTCTTTTTTTAAAAAAAAAAAAAGAAACAAGAACCAAAACCGCTTTCTAAATTGTATAACTTACATGGCATGATGTGCTTTGACCTGAGTTCGACAGTTGCGCCCCCAGTAGCAATCAGGACGTGATGTGACAGTCACTACAAAAAGAGCAAATGAAATGCTACATTTATTACAGAAGTCATTAAATAGGGTCATGCCGATTATCAAGCCACTGCTAATGGTGGTTACTCATCAGAGCAAGCTTTGTAGAGAAACAACACATGACTGGCAAGAAACGACTGTAAACTATATTGGTTCACCTTTCTAGAAACAAAGCAAACACTTACTGAAGGACAAAAAATTCATTCTGAATATTAGGCTCACGCAGACTTATGATGAAAGGATTTGGTTCTCAGTGCTGTCAACTGAAATTTTACCATTTAGTTTAATAGAGATGGAGACTTTACAGTTTAAGACACTGGGCATATGTCTAGATACATTTCCATACAAAAAAAAAAAATTATTAATTTGGGTCGAGTTTGTTGTTTTTGCCTTTCTTTTACATACATTATAACCCAGCTGTCCAGCAGGTCGTTACACCAAAATGAAAAGCAATACTAAGGAGAAACAAGCTAGACTGACTGACTGTCATCGTGCACAGCAGCAGAAGCAGAGTTCTCAACAGTTAAAGACAGGGAAGCTGTTGCTAACAACAGGAACTAGATGGTCAAAAGTAACATTTAAAAGTAGACTGTTGGAAGAGCTTCTGTACCCAACAGATTTAGGATTGAAGGAGGCACAGTTGCTTGCATGCTATTTTATACTAAAACTGTAAATGCAAACAGATTTAGAATTGACTTATGAAAACATTCCCGTTCCTAGTTGAGAGCTGGTAAAATGTGAAATTGTGCAGGAGGTGCATCATTTTATGTACTGAAATGGGAAAATAAACTAAATCACAACAACTAGTTCCTGTTGACTATATTCTGGATTTTACTGAATTCCTTTTTTCACTATGCAGATATATTTATTCTACCGATGAGAAATCATACTGAAAGAAAAGATTCCATTAGGGAGTCTAACAATAACTATATGCAAACTTAGCAGCTGACAAGTAAAGCAATTAGCATAAGATATTAGTCCTGCAAAGAGATTTGCACTGGGCTACATGAAGGTGCTGAAAAAGCAAGGATACAAGGATAAAACTGACTTTAACTCTTTAAATGACTTTTCCCCCCCGGTACTGTGCAAAGCAATCCCCACCTGGCAATTCAGCAACAGGAATATTCTGCCTGTACTGGTAGGCAAGTTCTCGAAAGCTCCGAAGGCCACAACAGTAGCAAAGCACTGTGTTCCCAGTAATTCTATAATCTGGGGAGAAAACCAGTTTTACATAATGTGAGTGTAAGGCTTGAGAAATCAGATTTAACAAAAATGTCATGATGGCACTGGTTATGTACACAGAACTTCAAACCTCTCGATAATATTACTGAGTTATATATAGACTAAGAGTTATACATGTACAAAAATGAGCATAACACATACCTGACAACATAAAAACTCCTCTTTGAAGAGCTAAGAGACTTTCGTTTAACATATTTTTCCATGTCAAACCCCTGGATGCCAGGTAATCCTGAAAAGAGCCATTTAGTGTTTAATCTAGACAAATCTCCAACATTTAAGAGTGACTAAGCCATTTACCCTCAAGTATTTCAAAATCTAGATCTAAATAGGTTTTCAAAATGGGTTGATGCTGATTACAAGTAAAAATTAAATATCTTACTTAATTAGCATGATACTTTCAGATCACCCAAAAAGTCTTCCACTCAGTATCTTTTTTTCCAGAAGATCCTCACTTTTGCCAAAAGAACGCAAACAGATTCATTTCAGTCACACTCTCATTTACCTTAAATCAAGATTTCATCCAGTTTACCTAATTTAGATAACCCCATTATGGTATGGGCAAAATATTTTCCGTGCAACCTAGTGTGAAATTTAACTTGTCTGGGAAAAAATATTTAACAAGCCTTGTTTTCCTGGTATATTTTTAGTGAATTATTTTTCTCTTAATTAATATTTTGGATGTTACACTTTAGACTGTAGAAACTGGCTTCCCTAACAAATACTTCATACAAGTAAAATTCTTTTATGATTTAACAACCTGAACATATCTGAATTCTACAGTGTGTCTATCAGTCATTTAAACTCAAATTCAGAAGTTATGTCTAGAATTTTGGCCTTCTTGGCACCTGTCAGACATACACGTTGGAGAAATTAAACATCAGGATTGCATGAAAGTGATTTTGTTGTTGTTGTTGTTAATTTGGGTGGTACAGGAAGAGCTGATGCTAAATGGAATGCATCTCTAGAATACGATCCTTCTTACACAGAGACTGAAAGAGCCAAATTATCACCCCAATCTAGACACAGTAACTATAACTTTGGTCCAGCTGAATGTTCGGGGCTCATTAAATTTGCCTTTTAGAATCAGGTGCTGCAAGTGACACAATGCTGCCACTGTAACCGCTAGGCAGCACATCACTATCATTTCATGAGTGAGGTCATCTTAAACTTTGTACATTTATTATTATGCATCATACATAATGATTTTTAAACATACCTTTAGGATATCTGACTCGTAGTGGTTGTTATTTAGGACTCCATCTAAACACTTATCACCAAGATTTATTTCTAATCAGAACAAGAAGAAGAAAAGTTACTATTTCTTCCCCCAACCCTATGGCCCTCACACATTTTCTGAAGGTTCTTCTGTTTCCTGAAATAACGTGCACAGACTCATGTGAGCACCAAGAAAATGACTGCATTCAACATATGCTAAAGCATGTGATATATCACTTCCAGTGGCAAAGACAAGACATTTAGATTTTACAATTTCACCTTTAGTCCACAAACACTGCTAATCTGCACAAATTAACAGTGCTATTGAAGTATATGCCATTAGCTTCAAACTGCAGCCAAGTCATTTCAACTGTTCTAATTTATTTTTTAAAAAAATGTCTAAAACCTTGAGTTTCAGAAGTCTGCATGTTTAAGAGGGTAAGGTTGTTTTCTAATCAGTTAACATCAGATGTTCAGTGCTCTTGCATTGATTTGTGTGATTCTCTTACCAGGCTGAAATACACCATAATTCTTTTTATACAGGAAAGCATTGTGCTCAACAGTGTAGTTTTCAAGACCAATATGGTGTGAAGACAAGAAGTTAAATCCTCTCCAAGTTAAGACACATACCACTCAATAATTTTTTATGTGTGTGATACAAGGACACAGCCTTTGTTTCCTTTTGCACGACTGTGCTACAAACTAATCTATTATATTTCTTAAATTACCTAAAGTTCAAGACAGACAGACATTATTGCAAAGTGAGCAGGCTCATAAGAAACAGATTATTCCACAATACCACAGAATGGTGCCAAACAGCCAAAACATGCCATCCGAGTGCAGCCCCAGTATAAGTGACAGAAGGGTTGCAGACAAACTGTACCTGCAAAAATAACAAAAAAAACCCCTGTAAGGACCTGCACACAACAAAACTCAACAGTTACTGTTCTTACAAATCAATAACAATATTGTTCAATAACAATAGAGCCCTGATAAACTTGGTTAAAAAAGGTACAACTTTCTCATTTAAAATACATTCTGTAGAGGAATAATCAATTTTATAAAGGAAGATTCTTTCATGCCGTCACTACAAGAGTCCAGGTAAAGAATATTCAAATAAAGAACATTCTTCAAAGTAAACTTAAGTTTAATTAAAAGTAAGGAGAGATTTACTTCTGTAGCCAAGATTAAAAAAAAAAAAAAAGTACACACATTGCTGAGGAGCAACATGAGGATTCTGTTCACGCTCTGCTCTTCGGTCAGGCATTGGCTGAAAGCAGCAGGTACATATTACATGACTTCCTTGAGCAGGACACACATATTCCTGGACAGCTAGATGAGTTAAAAACAGAAAAAAAAGGATAGACTGAACACAACTGCAATCTGGACTAGGAATCTTAGTGAATATTAGCAACATAAAAATCTGAAAGTAACAAGCAAGCAGTATAATTTTTACAAAGATTCTATAAAAGAGCAGAATAATGGCATTCAGACTTCTAAACTACGTAGGTGTGTAAAATATTTCAATATGTAGAACAGTTTAAGAACTACCAACCATCAGCAATCTATTTTGGACAACCACAGAAAAACCATGGTCAAATCTCATGATATTTGCAAAGACACCTATGTGAAGCGGTGTTACTCTCGCAGTACTATGAGAGTGAGCTTGCTTAGTTCATAACGGGTGTATGAGTTGTAGTATTTTAGTATCACACTACTGAGAAGATTTCATGACACTGACCTGCAGGGAAGTTGGCAGATGTAGATGGCGCATCTCCCAGTGCTTGCATTCCTCCTGCTTCTGTCTCTTGGCCTGTGCCAGGCAGAGTTGGAACAGAGTGTCTTCGATACCCTGGGCACTGTCTGCATACTATATATGGTTGACTGAAAGAATAAAATAAGGTCATAGGAAATCACACCCAACAAACGCAAATATAACTCATATTCCTATGCTAGACAGGGTTGGTCATACTTTCAAAGTTTAAATTTGGAATTTCTTCATCCAGTAACATATGGAAATTTACATAACTCAGTACCTCACAGCTGTGAAGACTGCTGTAGTTTTAACAGATAAAAACTTTGTATTTTGTAGTATTCCCCAAGTAGTTTAAAAAAAAAAAAAAAAAAAGAGGAAAAAAAGAGCAGTGTGACTGGAAGCGAGATAAACAAGAAAGAAAGGAACAAAGCTGGAATAATTATCTACATGAAGACTTCTTCTGTTCCCCTCTAGACTCACAGCAAAAAATGTTTGCTGTTGGAAATAAAAAGGAGATATTTTGGTGCCTAGGAATGCCTAGGTCAAGCATCAGCTGCTTCAGTACCATACACCTGGTGAAAGCAGCATTCCAGACACGTAAGAAACACACAATCATTGCAGCTGCACTCACATGGTCATGGACTGCTTTATCTCCTGACAAGACCTTAGCCAGAAACCTATTTTCTCTAAAGCAACAGCCAATTTGTAAATGGAAAAAGGTAATTTCATATATCTCACATGAAGCTGTTGCACAATTCAGGATAAAACTGTTGGTCATAAATCTTGCTGGACTTCTAGGAAGTTCTAATTTTAATTATTTTTTGTTGACTGCTCAAGGTTCGGTAGGATGGCCAGTAGAATTGCCAAGATAATTACTGGTAAGAATGGACTTACCTGAAAACAAAAATAAGATCCATTCTGGCAATGATCGTGGAAACACTATCAGCAATAACAGCACTTGTGAAACTAGCTCAGTTTGTGGGTTTGTGCATTCAAACATAAGTAAATCTAATTCAGCGTGCAACTTAAATAGACATACCTGATATCTGAAGATTCACTATCTACATCTGACAATTCCAATAAATCTTCAGAACTTCCCTCCTCGTCCGAAAAAGATCTCCTCACCTTAGGTTGCAACATGTCTTGAGTAATTTTGTTTCTAGCATCCATGCTACGTACATCATCTTCATTACGACATTTATCTGGCATGAGAACCAAATTCAAATTTCAAGAGAAAAGAACACCTCACATCCCTTATCCCCACCCTACTTTATTAACACAGCTACGATTATTGTGTTTTCACTTCCATAAAACTTACTTTTGGATAACAGAGTTCTAGAAAATCTTAGTTAAATTCCCCTTTCTGTTAATGGAAGTGTAGTATCAGGCAACTGAAGGTTTTTTTTCAAGAGGCCATGATCAAAGTTAATTAAATCCATATTCAAGTATATTTTTCAGAAGTATCTGAGTTTAGGTGGCCTAATCAGTCAATGTGCCCTACTTGATAAAACTGATATCCTTCTCATGATTAAGTAGCAAAATAAAATTAAGAATTCTTAGCATACTCAGTTATAGTATTAAATTGCCTTCAATTCTCACCCAGTATTTGAAATACTACAACAAGTTATCATGCCATAGTAAATGCACTTGTTTTCTTACAGCCATGTCAGAGAAAACAGCAGAGCAATAAAACATATATAGAAATTTAATAGATATCAGTTTGTGCATACATCAATCGCGCAGCTAATGAGTGAAATACATCAGATTCTGTTCCACATGCTGTTCAACTTACCTGGATGCTGAATCAGATAAGCTTCAACCAAGTTGTTCAATATGTGATTTTTACAAATACGTTCTACTGGACAACGACAAGTTGGACATAGAGAAGATCTTTCCATCCATCCTGAGTAGCAGGCAGCACAAAAAGTATGCATACAAGGCTGCAAGCTGAAAAACATAAACATGAAAACAATGAAAGAAATGGAGTCAAAATGCAAATCTTTCATTTTTCAGATACATTCATGACACTCAAAAAACTGTTTAGCATTGATTTGACTATATAGATTCGGGGCAGGGTGGGGGGGAAGGGGACTCAGAAGGGCTTGTGAAAACCCTAAATATCCTGGCCTCCTCAAACAGTTGTCACTGAACTACTCATATTATTACCACATGATTACAGCTTTTGTCAATCATACATACCTTACACAGTCATGCAGCAGTTCTTGGCAGATAATGCAAGTTAATGTTTCTTCCATCTTATCCGGTTTCACATTTGATGTTTTTGCATCTTCAGAGCCAATTTTAATTATACATTCACTTGGAGCTGCTGGTGAAAGATTTGGACAAGCATCTTCATCTACAAAGAGAGAAGATTCCACAGTATGTAGTTTTTGAAGCTTTTTAAAATTTATTTTTATTTGTGTTAAAAAAAAAAAGACCTGAAAGATATACACTGATTCATTGTTCACTGGCAATGGTCCCACTACAGTTTCTTGCTTTACACATAACAGCTTCTGCTACCAAAGCCATTATTTTCACTGGACCAGAAATCAAGTCAATAAGAAGCAAGAAACAAACTGAAGAAGGACTGATGACAGCTGACCTGACTCAATTCGGGGGAGGGCGGCGGGGCAGGGAGCAAAGTGAGAGGGGAGTTTTGCTCTTCTTATTTAATACAATACTAAAATATAAAATAACACTGTGAGGAGGGGAAAAAAGTTACCTATCCCATACTAACATAACCTTTCAAGACCTTCTAGGCTTGATATGCATGCATTTTGAATTTATTTCATGTTAATAAAGAAAAATAAGCACAGATCCTTATGCTTCTGTTAATCTCACTGGGCTTCTATGAAAAATGGACATAGCTTTAAGTTTCTAATTAAGTTTTTTACACTAACTTTCAGCAATAACATTAAAATAAAAGAGTGCAGGGTAGGTTGCGCAATACTGTAGTATACTAGCCTCCTTTTAGTTTCTTCTTAGCAGGTTCCAAACCTTCCTCCTCCCCTGTCTTTTCAGAATCTGATTCTGCTTTTTCTTTGTCAGTGACTTCTGAAGTGATTGCAGAAGTTTCAGTATTCATATCCAGCTTTTCATGTTCGTCATGCAGTGCTCTTAGACACACAGATTCTAAGATGGGGAAAGCAGGCACAGGAGTGAAAACTGAGGATTGTGATCCTGCAAAATAAAGAAAGAAACATGAACATAGCTGCTTACAAATATGGGACATGTGAAAACAAAAGGTACTCAAACACTGATGATGCACACACGTCAATCCAAACTCCTGAATAGGAAAAAGTGGAGCAAAAAAGCAATGTCTGCGTAACTATACTAAATGCATTCTGAGCCAATTTGACTAATTGGAAGACCTGGGGGGAAAACAAGCTATTAGTTGTGTAATCCTACTTAAAGTCCCCATTCCTCTTTAAAATGTAGAGTATTTATTCATAAGACTATTATCCACACCAGGTCTTCCTGACAAAGATGCCAGGCAGAGGATTTATGCAATACTGATCATATGTAACAGGTCAGGATCAGAGCGGAAGGCAGAGCTTTGTTTTCATAGAAGCATGTTTAAAAAGTCCCAATGAACTGTTGACAAACGCCATTTTCTAGATAGCTGTTCTTGCTCCAGTTCTATTTTAAGAGTTACACAGCATTGTGGTATTACACTTGCCAATATAACGCAAGATACTAGACTAGGGATCCATGTGGTATATTTTGGCCTTAGAGCTCTAAGCTAGGGAAAGGGGACTGGTGATTAGCAGCAGTAACAGTGACAATTAGAGTAGTTTCTTGGAGTGACTGCATGAGCACGAGCACTCATATCTACTTACTTTGTTATATGAGCCACATAGATTTGCTAAGTTTTCACCAGTGCTCCACTACAAAACCATACTGTAAAGAGAGAACAGTTTGGGATTTACATGCATTTTCTGTCCCTGTGAGCATAAGCAATTCTCACAACTGCCCTACTCATCCACCAGGATTTACCCTGCCTACTCATAGAGAGAAAGTTAAAATGCACATATCCACCTGGTATTTTCACTAGAACTTCGCAAAGCAAATGCTGAAGAGCCAGATAGGGGTAAGAGATTAATCTGTTAAAATTCAAAACTGGAGTAACAGTTGATGGGATATCAAACTTTAAATACTTGACACAATTCTTACCAGATGTAGAAGGATTATCCTATAAGAGAGGTAGAAGAAGCATTAAAGAGGTTAGATGTAGAAGTAGATGGCTGTGGTTCCTCATAACAAGACTGAGTAGCTGACGGTGATGAGGTAATTTGGGTCTCATCATTACTTCTTCCTGTACTTGAGGTATCTTTGGTCACATGGCATTGGTTTTCTACATTAACTTCTACAGTTGGAAGGGGGGAAAGGAAAGAAAAAGATCTGTGTGACAGTCACCACATCATGGCTTCAAAATTCCAAGGAATCAAACTCTCTCAAGAGGATTGCATTAGTCATTGGAGCTTAGCTCCTCTTCATGGATCTTGTATTACTTCCTTACCTACTGGTTCTTGAGTTGCATCGTGTTTTGTGTTTAAGGATTCATAAAGATAAGCAACATCTGAAAGACATTAAAAAATATTGATCAGAATCTTTAAACAAAAATTCACTAACCTTAATCTCACAGAAACAACTTCTATTCACAAGTGGCTGCTTCCCCAAAGTGTCTGACAACGGAAGAGGCAAATGAGGGGTCTCCTCTATAGTACAATGTTAATACTCCTACTTAGGAGGCAATTAGGAACAGCACAGCAAGATCTTTTCTTCTCAGGAAACCAGGCAGAGCAGCTTTTGTGTGACGTTTAACTTGTGCCAGCCATGGAACCAGAGGCTTAATCATTTTTTAAACCTAAGCTCTGCTTTGTGTCAGAACAAACTGTATTTTTACTGATACTTGAATGAAAGTTCTTCGAAGCAGCTTATTATTTCTGAGCTCACTTCTCAACTTCTTCAATCAATTTTATTTCATTTCTTTGTGAGATACATGAACTCTCAAAAATACAAATTAACACATGCCATAAGTTTCATCCAGAAACTAATTTAGTATCTATTAATAAAACTACCTGGATAATATCCCTTTCTTCTCCATCTTACTTCAATCTAATACAGTTCCAAAGATTCCTCTAATTTACTACTTTTTTTCATCTCCAGCCACCTAGAAGCAAATAAGACTCTCTTAGTTTGTAGCAACCCTTTTTCTGATCAAAATTTAGAGTATTGTCTCCTTCAGAACGACTCAGAACGGCCAAGTAGGCATGCCAAATCTAAATTCTCTCTCTGTCTTTGAAGATGGAGAAACTGAAAAAGCAAAACTGGAGGCTTGGTAATTCAAATACTTATTAACCCAAACAGAAATCAGTGATTCAGTTCATTACAAAGTACCTGGAGAATTCATGTAAGTGAGTTCTTCCAAGTAGCATCAACTGCAATAGTGCCACCTTAGAAAGGATTTGTGGGATAAACAAGCCATACAGACAGACAAATATAGCTTATCGCTGCTTGTTGTAACATTTACATCAGACAGCATAAATCCGACCGATCTGTCTGTATATAAGTTAACAGCAACTTCATAAAGAGAGTATTTCAGTAGCGAATATGTATGTATCTAGAATTTTTTAGATTAACAGTTCATGTCTATTACTGTATGAAAATTGTAAATACAGTCCTGTGTTTTACATTAAATATCATGCTGTAAGTGTATCTAATACTCTACCCTCCCATCTCCCAGTACATCCAATTATCTTCACAATAATAGGGGAGCTTATGACCATACAAGTCTGTTCACCTTAAAGTTCCACTTCAGAGCTATAAAATACAGTAATGAGAATTAACATTTAAAATGCCTCTTTCATCTAAAGTCTTTTCCAGAAAAGTGTGTCCTCTCTACTAAAATTTAAATATTACATACTTCACACTTAAAAGAAGAATTGCGTGCGAATGGACAGAGCAGTCGGCTGGGGCACAACAATACGTATGTAAAAACTCCTCCCCCCCCTTATCAAAGTTGAACCCCATCTGTTATTTTGTAGTAATGAGCAATTAAATTCTTTCTGTAAATCTTTTCAGTCAGTCTTGGGTTTAATGATCCTGTATAACTGAATGAAATGAAATGGTATGAAATGAAAATTCTGCTGCAGCAATAGTTATCATTTCCCAAATCATTTATGAACATCTTTAAGACAGATAACAACACAGATCATTCGTGAAATCTTTTATTAATTTTGTTCCATTGCAAAAACTGAGCATTTACACCTAACCCTTGGTCCCTGACTTCTACCCAGTTAACACATGAAAGAACATTACTTCCTGCCCAACAATAGCTTGGCTTATTTAAAAACCTTTGAGGAAGGACAGCCTTTTTTTTTTTTTAAAAAAAAACTTAACTATGTTATTTCAATTGCATCATCCTGAAAAGAATTCCTGAAAAGAATTATAGGCATGTGAGGGATGATTTTCTTTAAGACCACACAAATACTTTTCCAGGTTTACTAATTCTACTTCACTATAGGGCTTTCCCCACCTCCCCCCCCCATTTTGCCTCTTCCCTCTTTAAAAAAAAACAACACAAAACAAAACGCTTTTGCAGCCTCTCCTTCTGGTGCCAAAAATTGCTTCAATGTGATATACAAAGTATCACTAGCTACCCCACCACTTTGACTTCTAAAAGAAGCATTGGGCATGTGATCTGGACCTCATTAGTTACCATTCCATGCATTAGTTCTTCCAAAACTACTTCTAGGCACATTTCAATTTCAGGCAGTTGCTCAGACTTGTCCCTGTAAAAATTGGCACATCCACGACCTCTTCTATAGACACTGGTTTCTAAACATTAGCAAATTATTTGTCTTAAAACTCAGTAATTCTGTTTTAATTGTACTAATATTTCTTTTCTCTCATGACTCAAAAAAATGACTAAGCATGCCATTTAAAAAATATCATTTACTTACTGTTCTCTGGCTCATTTTTTCTGTAAACAACATAGATCACATCCCCAGTCTGTAAAGGGTATGTCTGCTTCTTAACCACTTTCAGTTTATTAATTACTGTTCCATTAGTACTGTAAAGAGAAAGAAAAGATAATTTAGCATAATTTTTTTCATAATTACATAGGAGAAAGAAGGGAAAACACAAGATACTTTTAATGAAGAAAAACTACTGGCTGTCAAAAAAAAGTAAGCCAAGATAAAAAAAAAAGTCCAGAAACAAATAAAAAATTTCTCCTAAAGACAGAAGTGCAGAGCTACTAGGACTTCAAAGCTCATTTGCAGCTACTGGTAAAGAGATGGTAGCTGACAAACAGATAGACAGATGAAAGATTCCTGATATTTGGCCAATGTCTCAAAATAATTAGATGATTGTTTCTGTACAATAATCTCCACCCTTTAAGTATAAAACAGGAAAGGACAATACGCGTTCTATTCAAAAAATTCTAGGTTATGTTTTCCAATTAACACTGGGAATCTCCTAAGACATTCTGTGACAACAGAACTTTTCCTGCACAGTCAGAGATGCCATACGGCATTAATTTTTCTCCCCTCTTGCTTCAAGTAGTAAAAAACCTACTATTCCAACGTTACTTAGACTGTTTGCAACTCAAAAGTGAGAAGTTAGTAAGGTGGGAAAACAGTTATGCATAATTAAAAGATGAGTTGGAATGAATTATTTTGATATTGATAAAATTATTTTGATATTGATAATTTCTTCTCATGAAGAAATTAAATTGGGGAAGAGGAAAATGCAGAGCATTGCTGATTAATGTAAGTATCTCCTTTACTATGGGTGATGTTTTATACACAAGCTATTAGTGTTTTATAACCAAGTTATTAATGTACTGAATAATTCCAGCTCAGTTGCAATAAGCGTCTTTCAGCGCTGCAGCATTCTAGAATTTCAGACTTCTGCCATTCAAAATCTCAGCAATTAGTACCAAATATAAATGAACAGAAAATCTGCTTTTTCCCCACAGCAGAGCAAGCTGCTGCATGAAATAACAGCAAACCTCTGCTGCCACCTCCTGGAGGCCACCACTTGTGCCCAGGACACAACACAGCCTTCCTCAAACAGACCAGTTTCTCTCTAGAGGGGAGTGATGGTTATTTAGAAATAAGCACCTTCCCTTCTCATTATTTTTCTTTTAAAAAGCAACCTGGAAAAATCTCTTGATATTTAGTAACATGAACAGAGAAAGAAAACTAGAACTTTGTACTATTGACTTTTTTTGGACACAAAGTCAAAAGCATTACATTAAAAAGTCAAAAGGAAAAGCAAGCCCTTCTGAATCACTACAGCAAGTCTTGATCAAGGTATCAGTTCTTGCTCTTACCTCTGCAACTGCTTTCACTATCTACATGGTTGAATCAATTACTCCAACATAAACAACAAGATACAAAAAAATAAAAATGCTACTTTAAACATCAAGAAACAAACAAACAAAAAATCTTTGGGTCACATCGATATTTGTTCTATGAAAGAATCTTCAAGCGTCTCCTATAAGCAAGAAAACTATTTTAAGCTTGCCTTTTTACCTCCAGCATACAGATGTTGATAGCCTGAAAGACATAAGCACCAAAGAACCAGCACAACAGAGACATCGCTAAAAGAATGCCGAAGTTTAGCAATTTAGAGGAAAAAAGAATTTTAGTCAGTCTGTCAGAAACTATACTCATTTTTAACTTAACGTTGATGCTAGTGATAATATATTAAAAAGATTATGTTGAAGCAAAAATTGCATCTCCTTCAATTGCCAAAGAAAGAGTAAAGCTTACATCAATCCCTGAAACTTGTAAGAGTTCCTTTAACAAAACTAGGAAACATCAAATTTGACCTCCTTAGTTTTCCAGAAGGCAAAACAAAGCACGCATCTCCCATCTGCCGTAAGTGTTTTAGACCTTCTTTTGTAATAAAACAGCTAAACTCCAGTGACAAGAATTGTCTCTTTCTGAGGTTTAGCTTCTACAGGCAGTTCCTAGTCCCAATATTTCACTAAACATAGGGAAAAAATGTCACAACAACATATTTTATGAAGTTGCTCTGTCATGACTGCCAAGTTCCAAGATGGTTATGAGGGACAATAACTCAAGTGAGGTATTACTAGAAAAAGAAAGGGGAAAAAAAAAAAAAAAAAAAATCATCACACATGTAGTAACCACTTGTGCTATGTCTCACAAGGTAAGCTGCAGAAATAGCTACCCAAGACCCTAATTGTCAAATTGACTACAAATAGCCAAATCTTTTCAGTTCTGCACAGTTATACAGACTTCAGTGAGAGCTGACTAACGAATTATTTGGCATCCATGGACCCAAATGAAGTAGGAATAAACTGATACCACTTAATACAGAAAACCATAAACTTTTCTTAAATACGTTAGCAAACTGAAGTAGTTGTATTTCTATCTCAGCCAATAATCAAAGGGAAAAAAAATATCCAACCATCCAGATAATTATATTAGTCTTTCATTTCCAGTTTCAGGCTTTAGCATGAGGCATTTAACAGATATGGTGACACATCAGATTAATGTTGTGGGTATTTTTTAACCAGACACACATGATAAATTATGACATTTGTACATTCCTCTGATGTTTCAAATTAAAGTAAGGTCCCCATAAAATAAGTAGAAAGTACAATGAGAATCCCAAATATGAAGGCCATTCACTTAATATTGAATTGATACCAACTGGCCATATAATTTTTGAGATGGAGAAGAAAAATGGTACTATCAGATACAAATTGTCTGCGTTGTGAAACAATGTCACAAAAGGTCCCAATGTCACTTTTCTGAAGAGTGGAAGAAAAAAAAGTCAGGCCTTGACTCAATTCCAATGTGGTCGATGATTCTACAGTTTGATTAATGAACCATACATTACCTTTACTTCCCAATCCCAACTGTTGTGCAGAATTGATGTGAACAGTTACAATTCACCCAAAACAGGCTTACTTTTGAAGTAGGTGAATGATCTATGTGTTGTAAGACACTTTGGTATCCTTCCAAGAAAAATGCCAGTCTGTTACTTTTTAGTAATTACTAGCGTCCATCCAGGAAAAGAATGTAATTTATGGTAAAGCTTCTGGATTAATAGTTTTAATAGCTATCTGCTATTTAAATGCATATTATCCTGAACACACTGTAAGCTGAAATGAGTTTTGAATTCTATTAAGTTACAGAATCCCTTCTGTACTGTCTCATTCTCCATTCTTTTAATGTTCACAGAGATGGTTTTGACTGGTAGGGTGAGGAGAATTTAGTAACAGAAAGGACACCAGCGCCAACTGAAGATCAACCTCTGATTTACGCACAGAAAGGGAATATCTGCTTGCCTGTCACGTAAGTATCAGCCTTGTGTAAATAGTTTCCTGCTCTGAAACATCACTTAGAATCCTTAAAAAAAAATTTCCTAGAAGACAACAAGGGGAGGTCTTTAAAAAAAGTTACCTTCGTTGCCTTTAAAATTTCATTTTCAAAATGGAGACTCTTACAATTGCTTTTACTTAGGGCAAGCCAAATACTGCCTTCACTGTGTTAGGTCAGCTTGTATAATTTGTTTTCTTTCAAGCGGTATAAAGCAACTAGTGCATGGTTTGGAAAATAAAGCAGAAACATACCCCAAAAAAGGGCGAGTCTGTGAATATTTTATTGTACTATTTGCTAACTCTTGGCTTTTGTTACTTCCAAACGTCTATTTACCCAATAATTTTGAGTTCTCTACACATTTTCTTTCACCTGCAAATTTATGGTAATTTTTTCCAAAGTAGATCCAAGAACTCATTACGCTACCAAGGAGATAAAAACCAATGTTGGCTGTCTACATATATTTGATGATATTCTTTGATTTAGCTACAATACAGAAACAAAGTCCACTCAGCTCAACTGTCCCACACTAGCTGCCTCCTTCAATGCATTCCTCTTCACCAGA
The DNA here is from genome assembly GCF_000690835.1 of Fulmarus glacialis. Lineage (NCBI taxonomy): Eukaryota > Metazoa > Chordata > Aves > Procellariiformes > Procellariidae > Fulmarus > Fulmarus glacialis. Next base: position 58,182 of record NW_009213797.1, read on the forward strand.
AAAATCTGAGCTTGACCACAGCAATGTTTCCAAACTATTTTCCACTTCAGAGAAGAAAAAGCTGACATTGCAGTATTTTTCTGGGACTCTGGGCATCTGTATTGCCAACTCAAACATTCAGAGATCTTCTTCTTTCAGCCTGCTTGATTTTTTGGAGCTCATCTGATATTTGGCACAAACGTTGGAAGACCCAGAAGAACAGATAGGCTTCTGTTAGTAGTCATATCAACCCGTTTAGTCTCTTGATTCAGCAAATGGTAGCCACACTTCATACCAACTCACAGGCAAGCAGAACACATAAAGGATCCTATTCTTTTTTGTTAGATACATAGAAGTGTAACACGTATAAGCAGCTAATTGGCAGTACTCCATAGGTGCAATCTTTTTATTATACTACCATTGTAACAAGCCCCACCTTTTCATGAATATATTATATAGAAAATTAACTTTAATTTGGCTTTGCTAGTTTTCTGCTGGCTGCACTTTCTGCCTCAGGGCAGGCAGGGTGTGTGTAGGGGAAAAAAAAAAAAAGAAAAGGCAGGAATGTTTCTGCATCATTCACAATTTCTTTACTTTGTATTACCATGACACTGGTCTAAACGAATTCTACCAGCTACATGCAGCTGACTCTAGGGACGGTTTCTCAAGCTTAGATTTACAGCCATGCTCTAAGACTGCCACGATAGGCAAACATGGCCTGATTTGTTCTTTGAAATGTCTTGAAATTTGGGATAACACTGGAGAATGACAATTATAAGCTATTTCCTAGACATCCTAGCTAGGCCTGATATTTTTCCCTAAAAATTTAGCATTCCATCCCACAGCTTCTGGGAGTATAAGTCCTCCAGGGATCTATCCTGGTTATTTTCTCTAGCTACAACCTATAAGTGGAGAGGAAATACACCCTCATCGAGCTTGCAGGTGACACCAAAGCAGGGGCAGAGCTGGGCTGCTGTTCAGAGGCAGCTAGGCAGGCTAGAGGATTGGGCTGATGGGAATGTCACGACATTCAACAAGGACAAACCCTAAGTCCTCCACCTGGGACGGAATAACCACCTGCAACAGTACAGGCTAGAGACCAACAAGTGACGGTTCTTGGTGGATCTTATGATTAAGCATAAGATCATACACCTTGGACTTATGCCCAGGCTTAAGTCAGCAGCGTGCCCTGGCAGTGATGAAGGCCTACAGCACACTTGGCTGTATTAACAGGGGTGTAGTCAGAAACTCAACTGTAGTTACTGCTATTCCCCTTTACTTGGAACTCATTAGTCCACCTCTAAAATACTACATCTAGTTTTGGGTCATCTAGTACAAGGAAGGTCTTGATAAACTCGAGCAGGTCCAGCAGATAGCCGCCGACATGGCCAGAGGGCTGGAGCACAAGACCTATGAGCTAAGGGGCTAGGGGAGCTGGGCTTGTTTTGCCTGGGAGAAGGCAGCGTGGTGAGCAGGGAACCTAATAGCAGCCTTCCAGGACCTATGAGGAAGTTACCAAGAAGTCAGAGACAGGTTCTTTACTGAGGTGACAAAGGTCATAAATTGAAACAAGGAAGATGCAAACAGATGCAAGGGGAAAAAAAAAAAAAAAAAAAAATCACTGTGAGGATAATTAAGGTCTGGAATAAGGGCCCCAAGAGGCTACAGAATCTCTGTCATTGGAGGTTTTCAAGACCTGACTTGAGAAAGCCTAAGCAATCTAGACCAAATCCAGTGGTGGCCCATCTTTGACAGAGTTTGAACTAAGTCACCTCCTGAGGTCTCTTCCAATCTGAATAATTCTGTATGTTCTGTTTTACTTGAGGAAATAAAATAAAAATAAATGCATAGCCCATGTAAATATCTGGAAGTGAGTGCCTCACACTGAAAAAGACTCCTTTTAATATCAACATAGCTACTGATTATCAAGAGACAGAAAAGGAACAGAGATGCAAAAATTCTGCTGAAAGAAAAACATCAACTAAAGCTCATACATTCTGCCAGCGCCACCCAAAAAGGTGCATGCCATTCAATTAGACAGTTCAAAGGTTTTTCAGCATGTTCTTGGAGGAATTTTTGTCAAAAGCTTAGCAGGTATTTGATACTAACCCTGAGCTACCAGAACAATATATTTAATTGCATTCTGGTATATCGGAACAGGGATTCAGCATGATACCCTTCAAGACCTCAAACGTCAAAATTCCTCTTTATGTATGTACATCAATATATTTTGAAATGTCTTCTTCATCTTTGGGTAAAATGCCTTCCAGACAAGAAAAATGGGGGGAGCTCGCAGAAAAGTATTATTTGTTTCTTTACTGACTGCAATAACCTGGCAGAAAAAGAACGTGGTTTACAGAAGCATTTTAAAATGTCACAGAGTTCTTGCAATGTAATAAACCAGAAGCTTTCGGCAATCTTAGACAAAAAATCCTGTCAAAAATGAAGCACATGAAAATTTGAAGAGGGTTACAATCTCCTCCTAAGAAATACCCTTCCATTCAAATTCCTATCTCAAATTTTATAAAGGAAACTAGAAAACAAACTAAAATCCATTGGAACCCACAACCCCTGCAGTGCTATTTGTACTCCCACAGTAGCCTTAGAACTCTACAGGAAATAGCCTCACCAGTATAGCAAGTTCACTGGCCTTCAGTATGTGAAGAAGTATGTAATTAACGTTATATACTAAAAGTAGTTCCACTAAATTAGTTTAGCTTTTTAACAGTAGTTCCAGTGAAGTATGTGCTTATATCTTTCTACATTAAGGGCTTTAGTTCTCACACCCCTAACTTAACACAGAAACACCCAGAAAATAAAATAATCTGGTTAAACAAAAGAAACAAAACTGAAATATCAATAGTAGAAATCTAACAAACGTCTTTTATTATTAAATTAGATTGAATAGGCTCTAATCCCCATCTGACATGCCCACCACAACTGGTACTGTTGTACTTATGCTATATAGACTATGGATATTTTGAATACCAGAAAGATGTATAACAAGTACAAATTTTTATTCCACATCTATTTTATGCTTTGAGATCATCACTGCAGGTATTTTCTTCCCTGCGCCTGAAATGAGGCACACTCATGCTTAGAACTTTTAAGAATGCTGGCATCACTTTTTTCACAAGACCAAAGAAATATGCTACAGAACTATTACATCAACAGTATTTTTCATCCAGTAGACTATGAATTCCTTTGCAGAGGAAAAAAATACTTAGAAAGAGCCAAAAAAACCCAAACATACATGTAAAAGCAGGAGAAAAAAAGAAACAAAAAAGAGAAGGGTTTACTATTGATGCCTTGAGCAATACATAATATTTTACTTCATAGACTATAAAGAAGATAAAAGTTCACAGAAGAACCAACCTTGTATCTTCCAATGACACTTGACCAGATTCTTCATCCACTATGATTTTACAGTGATCTCCAGACACCAACTTGTTGCCAGGGAAAGATAAGTCACAACCTTAAAAAGCAAGCAGATTTTCCAGTGTGCTTAAAAATACACATTGCACAGACAGATCAGCATTCTACATGGCTATAAATGCACAACAAACTGACTCGTGTACATCTGCAATAGTTCAGAACTTCTACTGGCATATAGGCAGCAACACAGTCTAGTATGCGATACATAAATACAAGCGGTGAGATAGCCCCATGTGCTGATACAAGCTTATTTCAACCATTTCAAGATGTTTTAGTTCCCTTTTTTCCACTTAATCCTAGCCCTTCCGGATGGAAATAAAATCACAATTACTCTGTTCTAGAGTGGTAGAGAGATAAATTCACACATATTTGAAGTGTTCAATCTAAATTCTAGAGGCACATACCAGAGAGCACCCAGCTCTTTTTCCACATCATTGTAACACTGTTTCATTGCACTTAAGTTCTGCTTCATTCTGGTGTACTGGGGGGAAGTAGTTGGAACCAACAGCTAATAAATAAAAGACTATCACTGTTCTATGTTAAAGAGTTTTTCTTTTGTTTGTTTTTAAATTGGAAAATTTTCCTCATCTCTGTTGACAGCACTATTACATTAATAAAGCTGAAGGGAGATTAAAAATCCAGGACTAAGATTTAGGGATATGCAGAAGTGTAATGACAATGTTGACATGATAGAAACGTTCCTACTTATGACTCTAGGGCTCTGAGCAAATCTAGTATTTTTACTTCACTTTAACATTGAATGTTCGAGGCAATGCTCAAGGTTCCCCACTAATCTCTCTCACAAATGACTCAAAGTACCGGCTTACACAAAAGTTATAATTAACAAACATGATTCACTTCCACCTATTCACACTGTGGGTGCACTGCATCTCAGCCTGCAAAAACAACTTATCAATAAGGAAAGTAGTAGCCACTACACATGCTGGTGACAGTTTATTGCCAGTCTACTCCTAATATTCAAGGAACAATCAACAGCTAGAGAGTTAACTGTTGCCACACAACTTGTGATGCTAGGAAGCCCACTGAAAGTGAGTAAGACTAAATTTTATTCAGGAGCATGCCAACATTTCCATTCTCTTCTACAGAGTTAGACTTTCATATGGGAGCAGGAAGGACAAAATGCTCTAAACAAGCCTTTCTAATGTTCCTGAAGATTTTTTAAGTAATACTCATAACCCAAAGCTTGGTATTCTTGTAACCACTCATTTTACTAATCCATTAGCAAAGTTATGGAAGCAACAGAACACGCAAAAATTCACCTTTTTTTCTGCAAGATAACCCTCAACTAGACCTCAATTTGAAGAATTTACCTACAGCTTAGATAACGATAAGCAATCTAGATGTATATTACCAAACGTAAATAGGCAAAACATTTTTCCTACAATACATTATCTGAATTTCTCATAGAGCTATAGCATCTGATGTTTGTTCAAGACTATTTACAGAATGTGACTGGCCAGTCAAATAGCTTGAACTGATGAACAGGAAACTAAAAACTACTGCTGTCAGGGTAGAGTGAAAAAATTAAAACACTGCAATGATTGTTTTAAATACAGTAAGCATTAAATCCTTTAAAATAAAGGCAAGTAGTTAAAGCCCTAGACTCTGGGAATAAAGCTTTCAAATCCACTCTCAGAGAAACTTTCAGTACTTGTTGGCAATCTTTATACGGCCAGAAGAATTAAGGGCTTTTATGTGGGCGTTTTCTTTTCTGTGAAGCACAAGCATTTTGCATTGCAGTTCCAACTTATTTTAACCACAGAAACAAAATGAGAACGTAAACAGGACTGATACACAGAAACTCTTCTGAATCTACAATCATTTCTTCTTATTTGTTCAAACTGTCACAGACAACCTAAAAGGCATATTCACTTTTAAACGTGCACGTGTCACAAGTTGGTAAAAAAAGAAAAGGTCAGTGTAAAACTTCCTCTTCACACAGAGCCAAGAGGTAAATTAGGAATAAGGGACCGCCTGGCAAGCACCTCCAACAGCTGAAAGCACCAAACCCAACTAGTTTCAGTCCACCTTCCAACGTTTTAAAGGCCGGGAGGGGGGATCGCAGCTGTCCCCCGAACACCGCCCCACGCCAGCGCAGCGTGTCCCTGTCCCACCTTTCTTCCGACCAATTGTCCATTCCCTTTTCAGCAGCAAGACGTGCCGCTGCGTCATCAGCCCCCAGCCGGATCAGCTTCCCCCAGGGCTGCTGCTGCTGCTGGCTCTGCTCGCCTCCTTCCGAGTGCTCCATTTGGATTCACATCTGACAAAAACAAACAAAGCGAACCCAAACCCCACCATCACACAGCACCCGGGG
>NW_009213798.1:0-988 GCF_000690835.1 Fulmarus glacialis
AAAGAGGAAAAAGTCCAAAATGTTTTCAGATAAATATGGAGATTTAGGGGCAAATGTAAATATCTGCACTTGCTTGTAATTATCAAAAAGAACACTCTTGCAAAGGCATATTATGAGACAGAGATCTCAGGTGAGAAACAATCGGGATACACAAACACTTTGGATTTGAAATGACTGGACATGTAAGCCAGCAATAGGCTTCTATGCACCATATGAGACTGGGTTAACTAGTCAGCAGTGAAGAATCATGATTCCAGAAGCTGGGGTGGATTCTTAACAAAGAAAAAAAAGATAGATCGTTAGAGCCAAAAGCACCTTCATAAAAAACCCCAAAGAACACTGGGACTATTTTCTGGTCAAATAACTAATCTCTGTATCTCTGTTCATAACTGCATTGCTCTAGTTCTCCTCCAACAGAAAAAGCATCAGCTTCATATAAGTTCTATAGACAAACCGCCAGACTAACAAGAAATTAAGCAGATATATTTATTATAATGTTATCTTATTGCAAATACAACTAATTTCACTATGGCAACATATTGTATAAAAGTAGTGCGCCATACTCAGTCTGAACTATAAATGCAATTTTCCTCCTGGGTCAGCTCATGTTAAGTCTTGATATATCGTTTAGTGAGAGCAAGATCCATTCCTTTTCCCTTAAAGAGCTATTACCTTCCAACAAAATTTCCTCTTACCCATTTAACAGGGCCATTATATCCCTGTGAACACAAATTCATCTGCAAGCACAAAGTCTTTGTGACATACATAATTACTCTAAGTCAAAGCCTGGGCTTACATTCCCTTGACTCTGATGATGACTTAGCCTGTGACCTGAGGCAAATCACTGAGTTATATTTGTTCAAGCATCCCTAAAAGTGGTACAAACAACTTTGTTGTAACATATTCGGAAGCTTTATCAAACATGTAGGCTGCTTTAAAAGACAAAATGATTGCTAAAGGCTTGCTCTTGATAGAAAATCTTCTGCTG
>NW_009213798.1:1030-35548 GCF_000690835.1 Fulmarus glacialis
AAAACTAGACTTGAACCATCTAATGCAGGACCTAATTGATTGCATCTAATTGATTGCAGTGGATTTGTAGGGGCTTCCGTAACTGCAAGTACTGCTTCTGCAAGCACAACCCAGAAGCAGAGCTCAAATAACAGTCAGAAACATCAGCGTTACACTCACATTTTGTTTCCTCTATAAGGCAGTTACCAACACAGCTCCTATTTGATCTCCTGAATAAGCAATGTGATTCCAGTTTGTTCTCCAAATGCAACCTGGTCCCTTAAAAGCACACTTAAGTCCATTCAATTGGGAATGATTGAACATAAACCAAAAAGAAGCATTACTCATCCTAACATGAATTTAAGAATATGATTCTGGGGCACAGTAAATGAATCTTTCAAAAATCCCAGATAAAGTGACCAAGCTGCTCAAAAAGGATGCTGTCAAATCTTGCATCAACCAGCCTGCCTTTATTTTCTTATGAGGCAAATAAATAGCTTTGCAAGAAAATATTTGCTTGAGGAGAAAATACAGCGTTGCTTCTAAGATTCAAAATGCATTCGTATTTTGAACTCATCTGTCAGCTTCTAGCTCAAGGCAACAGAACTCTATTAATATTTATTTAATAATATATGTTTAATATTTCACAAATGTTATTACAAAGGCACAGACAAGGGTAAAATTCTTAGAAGTTAAAATAATACACCAAATTAGAGACGAATAGAGTAGAGAAACTAATTCATCAGAGTCAAGAGAATCCTCCTCCAATCAAAGACCTGTTTTATTTGGCTTGTTACAGTTTATCAACAATGGATGCTTCAGACACAGTTTCCAATAATTGGGGGGTTTCTCATGTAACACAAATAACTAGATATTTGTGCAGATGATGAGGTGACAAAAATACCTCCTGGGAGAGGTTACTGGGATAAATCTCTATTTTGTCAGGGTCTAATTCCTCTCCCTGCACAGTGAAAACCCCATCAGTTCAGCTGAAAACAAACCATTTCAAGATTTTAGAAGACATAGCAATGGTTTCTTCTTTATAATGAAAAGAAATCCTGAATAGGTAGACTTTGCTTCTCAGAAGCATCTCAGCTGGGAGATTAAATCTTATCTCATATCACTGAAGATGCAGCTGCTAACAAAGCAAATGGAGAATAAGGCTTTGACTCTGTGCATAGGCACAGAGATAGTGATTTACCCAGTCCTGTCATCACATGATGCTGCAGCTGGTCTGCATATGAGCTTGGCTCACAGTAGTTTTACATCCTCTGGAATAAAATTAGTAATATAAGGACACGGGACCATGTTCTACATAGCGTGTTTAAGATAAACAGGTAGCTCAAATGATAACAACTCTTGCTGCTATTTCTGTAGTTGAAAGTAACCTCTCCTGTTCCTGTAGATGTTTGCTCCTATATGATTATGCATAAAATTTCCCAATGAAAGACTTGACTTCCAGTGCCTAAATACTGCAAAGAATGGGAACAGGCTATGTGAAATTTGCTTAGAAACTCAAGCCATGAAAAAATTAAGGAAATTTCACTAGATATAGAGAATGTGATACACAACATCATACTTCTTGGCTGGCCTGGATACCAGGTCAGTTTGGGCACATGGTGTCTATTTATTGATACCCCTACCCCTACATGATAATGCATATCACACAACAGAATACTAGATGAAGCTAGATACTTCTCAAAAAAGGAAAATGGCAATGAAAGACGAAGCAAAGTGAGCAATCTGTAGTCATGGATTAGAGAGCATAATTTTAAAATGGAAGCATTATTTATTGCACTGATACTGTAATTATAACGTAGTTTTTGCAGAACAATTACTGTCTTTATTAAGTGGTTCATCATAGGCCTCACAGTTGAAAGCAACACAAGTAATCTAGAGATGACTATTTGGTGCTGCAGAGATGAAAATGTAGTTCAGCAACAGAGACAGATCATCTGGCCTGAAATCACCTGCTGACTACAGTTTTCCACGTACCCCTATCTAAAGGAAATGAAAAGCAGCCCCTGGGAGATGCACCTCTGGGGACAAGTGCTTAGGGTGCACCTGAATGACATGGCTGCTGACCATAATATAAAAGCACATTTGAAGCTGCTACCTGTATTTTGCCAAGACACAGTGTATGGCCCCAGCTGTGTGCCAGAGGCAGGTAGCTGAGGGGAAAGAGCTTGCTTTTCAAGCTTAACATCTGTAGAAATAGTACCGTGCTTCCCAGAAGCTCTAATATTGCACTGTACATTTATATTCACCCTGGTATTATCTGGGATATGCTGAGAATTGTGAGAAGAGTTGGTAATAAATGAAAAAAATTACAGCTCAGTAATTTTTTTTTTATATAGCCAGGAACACAGGATGAAGTTAGATGAGGCAGCATACATTATGCTACCTTGTACACTACAATCTGTTGCAGATGAAAGTATTTTATGTAGGTCAGGCATTGATTCCCTGGAGACAGACAAAAAGCCAAAAGGAAATCAGAGCAGTGTTGGGCCTTATTCCAGTGATCCAGTCTACTCCAAAGTTTCAATTATGCAGAGATTTGTTTCTCTCTGGTCTTGCCTATCAAAGTACTCTTCCCAATCAATTTCTGCAAATATTTCGGCTAAATATAGAGGACTGGACAGCATATATCTCATGATGCAAAACTAGGTAAAACTCCTCGCATTCACAAGGAGACAATAGTTTTGTCAGTTGAAAAAAGAAAAGAAAAATCAAGGTGACGCTAATTTTCAACTCATTGCAACACTGAGCTGCAAAATCAGGTTTCGGAACAGAAGGCGGCTCTCTGGCCCTCACAGTAAGGAGAATGGTGTTATTAAAAGCAGTCTTGCATTTCTCTCTCCCTTTCCTTAAAACTGTGCTCTAATGTAACTGAGAGGGGACCTGCGCTTCAGTCTTGCTGCAGTAACACTTCATCTCTGACAGGTGGGAGAAAAAGAATTTCAGGAACCCAGAAGCAAAAATGAGTATTTTTTGTTGTATCTCAGAGTCTCAGCAGAGACTGTATTTTTGAAATAAATTCCTTTTTTTGCTATTGTATAACAGTATGGTTTTATTCTGGCAACTAAAGAGCACAAAATACAAGCTTCCACTAACATTTCACAGCAGAGTTCAGAATTTATAACACACATCATACTATTTTTCATTACCACCTATCTATCTAAGAATTTCTCTTTTATCAAAAACCTGAAAGATTCTCAAACAGAACAGCACTATACTTTCAGAATGGTATTTATCTGTGAAGAGATATAGAAAGAAGTACACAAATCACACACAATACTGGGTATTTTAGATTGGATATTAGGAAAAATTTCTTCACTGAAAGGGTTGTCAAGCATTGGAACAGGCTGCCCAGGGAATTGGTGGAGGCTCCATCCTTGGAGGTATTTAAAAGAGGTGTAGATGTGGTGCTTAGGGACATGGTTTAGTGGTGGACTTGGCGGTGCTAGGTTAACGTTTGGACTTGATGATCTTAAAGGTCTTTTCCAACCTAAAGGATTCTATGATTCTACGATAGTAAACAGATGAAGAGTGTATGATGGAAGAGGAAAATAAGCACTTTATGAATATCTTAATTCCCCTCCAGAGGGAAGGCAGCATAAATGCCTACATATTCCAGTTTGCCCCATAGTGATTTTCCTAATTTAAATAAACCAAGTAATCTAGAAAGGCTTTTCCTATTACACCTGTGAGAAACTATCCTCCTTACTGAGTCTGGCATCACAGGTAAGCAGGGAGTTTTAGGTATCATCTCTGCCGAATTCTAGCACTGTTACTTGAACAAAAGAATAATACCAAATTCTGTATTTCTATCCTTGTCCCAGATAAGTTCTTTAAAAAGATACAGGAGCTTTTGCTCTTTTTTTTCCCCTCCCTCCTCAAATACAACAATTTATACTACTACAGAGCTGTGGATCTCCTGTGCATGCCACCATCCATACATTTGTGACTGTTTTTCTCCCACGCAATAAGAAGGAAGCTGTATCTTAAATGTAAGCCACCAGCGTTGATTGGTTATGTTCCTTACCCTGATTCCGAGCTCCACATTCTCTCCTCCATATACTTCCATGCCTTCATCCAGTAAGCCAATCTCTTGGAAATATTCTCTATCTACTATGAAGCATCCAATCAATGCAGGACTTCTGGAAGAATAAACCAGCAGCCACCAAAATTAGTAGATAGAATATGAACAATTTTATTATTCAGAAATAGATAATACTTATAATTGCTGGGTCAAATGGTGTGTCAAGACAGATTCTTAGGGAGGTGTTTCTCAAACAGATTTTTTCAGCTTTGTCTTCTAACGTTCTTGATTCTATGGTGAAATAAACACCACTGAAGGAAAATAGAGTCAAAATTATTGGACATACATATTCACCAGAACAGGTAAGATTTCAGTGCTAACAATACTAGATTCAGGAGCCCCAACTTTGTTTCTGAGGCACCAGCCATTCTAGTCTCTGCTAAGCCCTCAGGTTTCTTGTCTGTGACAATTAGCAAGGATACCCAATGATGCATAGTTTTGTGTGTTTAACCAGAAGCTAAATTCATCTACGGCTAAGAAAACGTGTGTCTGTAAGCTTATGTAAAAGAAATTATTTCTTGAATAGGAACATCCAGATAAGTTTTGCAATACAGAATCAAGAAATGTCTGCCCTTACCAGCATACTGTAACATTAGTCCATTGTCCTGAGCCAAATTTAAACAAGTCCCATATCTTTACCGAATCAGTAAGCTCTATTTATGTCATGACCTGAATTAACCAACTTTTACTATGCAGAGCCAATCTTAAGAAGGTAAGAGTTCAGGCACAGAGAGTACAATTTTACCTTTATGAGATGCAGTGCAGGAGAATACAGAGTAATTTAGCCTTTTCATTTTTCTCCTACTTTATAATCCACAACGGCAAGAAATAAAAATGTCTTTTCTGATTATTATGCTGGTATCAGGAACTCTGGTAACAACAGGATATTAATTAGCAGTACAGGGGAAATCATCCTGCATTTACTGGGAACATTCATGCTGCAATAAGTGCAGACATCTGCTTTCAAACAGATTACAGGATGTCTTAATCACAAATTGCACAATTGTACAGAAATCTATACATTTATGCCTTTACCTTGAAGTGCTATAGTACCCACTTTATAACAATGAAAGACTGTTTCTGATGTATTTATTAATGAAGAAAATAGCAGTTAACATCACTTCAAAAATTATGCTTCTTTTATGACAAAGTACTCTTGCTTTCGGTGTAGTTTTTGAAGTATTTTTCAGAGTACCTGCCTTCCCTTTGTTATAATTCTAGAAGCATATTGGAGGCATGATAGAAGTCATCAATCAATACATGTAGCTTTTTTTGTTTGTTTTAATTATCCAGCACACACATGCAGTGTATTGCACTGAATAAAAGGCACCAGGGAAAGCGCTAGGGAACAAACCTAAACATCCAATATTCATAAAGGACATTCACTCCATAATCCTCACATACAACAGAGTTTTGAGGTAAAATGGAAAAGTAGATTTGTTCTTTATTCTGAGTTTAAATACTTTTAATTTAAAAAGTCACCATAATTAATATAGAAGGCTTGTCTCTCCAGGACTTAGTAGAATATTTCAAAGCATTTTCACAATGTTAACAGAGTTCATTAACACTGATAAACATTTCTAATGATGTGGAAATTACCACCCCTCGCTACGTATGTCTGTGGCAAACCTGTGAATTTTTATCTCCTACTTTCCAATTCTGAGTCCTGTTCTGGATGAAAGATACCCCTTACACTGCCTGCGTGGAAACTGATTTGCAGTGATGACCCCCTCACGCTGTCACTGCTATTTAAGGTTCTGCTTTGCAGCTGGTGAAAACAGTGTTCACACTTTCCTTCTGCAGAGAGCTAGAGTGACCTCCTTGGTATGAATGCATAGCCAGAAGAAAGGCCTGGAATCTCAGCAGAGCTGCTGAGAGGATTCAGAGGCACCTACTCCTCTCCTGGAGATAAGGGTATTGTTCTGTACCAGCCATGATAAGAAAGTACAGAGCTAGATTGTACCAAAGCAAGGATCTAATACAGTCTTTCCTCACACACTATCAGTGGACCAGCGTTAACTCCTAGGACATAACACAGCTGTAAAGCTATGTGACAATAAAAGAATACAACTGTCAGATCAGTTCTGTTTATATAATGCATTTGTAAAGAAAAATCTGTTTCTGGCCCATGACGACTAAATTAGCAGACAAGACATTTGGAGAAAGCAGTGCTGCTGAGCATTCAACACTACCATTTCACTTTGGCTATGTGTTTTGCCCCATGCTAATAACAAGGAAACCTATTTAAAAAGATCTGAAAACAACAGCTTTCTTGATGACTGTATAGGGATCAAGGATGAAAGCTGAAGAGGACATCTCAAGGACATTTAACTAATTCAACATCTAATTTAACATTACAGTCAGTAAAACCTATTACATAGCTGAGACCACTCACCATCTGTCATATCTAAATGAGCACTGCCAGTGACATGCTAATCTAGGTCACAGTTGCATGTTACCTTATTGGAGCAGTTGTGTTCTCCAGTTTCCACCATGACTTAGGAGGGTTCAGGTATCGGCACCACAGTTCCCAGTCAAACCCCTGCGCTGACAGGGGATACTCCTCTATTTCAAAATTATCATACTTAATGTTATCAAATGATGGAGAAATGACTCTTTTTCTGTTTTCTTTTATCCTAGTGAGCACTGGTTCAGCCCTAAAAAAAGAAAAAAAAAACCATTATGACTACATCAGTAGAAGCATAGCACTGATGGAAATAGCAGCTTATGCTGTGTATTTCAGAAAGGGCAAAGTCTATAGCTGTTATCCATTCAGAGCTCCCCTTGCTTTGAGATGGAGTTTTGACAGAGCAAGATCTGCCCCAAAATAACACACTGCGATATTTTATCTAGGATGCCCTATTATTAACCTTGATGTTAGCTGGTGAATGGAAGAAATGAGTATCTACATATCATAGAGCATTTACACCCTCACTACCAAATAACGATAACGTCAGGCTCTCAATATTACTAAGGACATCAAGATCAGAGCTAATAATAGATCTATCCTAGGGACAGAAGCTCCTGCCTTTTTACCACCTCCTTTACTCAAGAAGAAACAGAGATATTAAATCCAGACTGAACAAGTTAAAATACATGGTTTTAGTTATGTGCTATTTTTGCACAGAGCGGCAACCTCAGAGCCAAAATTAACACTTCTTTGTTTACAGTGTAGAACATAATATTTTTAATTAAAAGAAGATAAATCTGCCCCTATGGGCAAAGGGCTACATTATCGGATAATGTTTTTAACGTGCAGTTTTCCAATACCATTTAAATACATTATGTTACACAGCACAAATACATTTTTCATGCTTGTGTCCATCATTGTGTCTGAATCTTCATTAAAAAGATCAGAATGCTAATTCAGCCTCTATATGCAAGAGAAACACCATTCAGTAATTTATAAACAGTGCTTGGAAAAGGTCCCTTGGTCAGAGAAATTCGAGACACATACCATCCCACATTGAATTCCACATGGGCATCAAAAAGAGCGACTACTGGTGCTGTGGCTACTCTCCATCCACTAACTCGAGATCGAATCAGCCCCTCTTGTTTGCTGTGTCGAACAACCTTGATGAAACCAGGCTTATGGGCATTCACTTCATCAACATACTTCTTTAGTTTCTCCTTGAGTTCTTCTGTGGAAAGGAAAGAATTAGATGTTAACAAGTAGTATCAACTCAACGAGATGTAAAAACCTCTTCTTTCAGGAAAACAGGAGTCTTCACACGTGGAAATACTCCCTTTTGATTTACCTACTAAAAATTCTCAAATATTCAAGTCTAAAAGGAGGCAAACAAAAAGCAGAAGGACCATAAATTATATAGTAATAAAAAATTCCAAGTGTGATTATTTAGCCTACATGACTGACGTCAGAATCCCACCACTGTTTAACATTAACATGCCACAAAATAGAGCACTCAAACATAAAGTACCATAGCTACATAAATGCATATTATCCTACTGTAGCAACAAACAAGATAACTATCTTATATTCCCAGAAAAATATTCCCAAGCATTGTCCATGAACTTTCTTTACCGATATTTCAAAAAAAAAAGTAAGAATAAAACAAATTATTTATCCTTTTTCCATTTTTGTTTCTAAACTTCGACAACTCTTTTCTATCTCTACTAAAAAGTTCCATGACTTCTGCTCTTTTCGCAGGAGAACGAAGACCAGTAAAAGTACTGGAGGAGAATCATTCCTAATTAAAATATGGTAACTTTTTAATCAACAGCTATCATATCTCTGGTTTAAAGACCATTGCATAAGAAAATCCAATAGGTAGAACTGAAATATGCTGTTCACTATTATTATTAATTGAAAACACTGTTCACTACTATTCCTTATTAGCACTGCTATGTTCTATTTATGTTATGGTACCACCCAGAATTCCCTTGGTGTTATTAAGTTCCCATTCTTCCAAATCTCTCCACAAATCCAGAAATGTCTTTGCTGTGATGCAGAATAATGCTCCTGTGGTTACGATGCTAAACTGGATATCATCAAATCTGCATTAAAAGCTCAATGCTGCCTAGCCCTTTCTGTGAAATCTTGAGCAAGCCACTCAGCTTCTCCATAATCAATTCCCCATCTGTAAAACGGGATCACCACACTTCTTTCTTCTTTTCAGTCTATTTAGACTTTAAACTCTAGAGAACAGCAGTTTTCTCCTTCTCTGCGTTTGGCCAGTACCTACAGCCCTGGGGCACTGAGCTGAGGGGAGGTCGCATCAGACAAGGGGTGGCACCAGAGCCCAGCGAGGAAGGAGCAGCACCCCGTAGTCAGCAGTGTGGGAGGGAGTACAACTTCCGTCATGCTGGCTGGCCCAAATTGTTTCCCAATAAAATACAACAGGTTTTTCTTTGAAACCTAACCTTTAGACTTTCTCTTCTATTGTTTTGCTGGCATTAGCGGTGCAATCTGCTCCTAGCTACACACCAGGGGGACATTTCTGCATTAAGCCCAGGTAGATTCTCAATATGACAAGCCAACCACTCTGGGAACTGGTTGCCTCAAACAGATCTGGACAATATGCACACTACAATGGTTAATGCAACAGAAAATTAAAAGCAAGCACACTTTATTAGCCACATTAAATGTTCATCCTTGGAAAGGAGGCGGATGTGACTTCTGTTAGGCCAAGAAAGAGGATCAGAGCTGTTTCAAAAGGGGTCCTCTAATCTAAAGACTGTTACAACCCATATGACCTTAGTGGACCTACTTCTCTGAGGATATGGAGGAAAGGACAAGACAGTCAAGTACAAAGACTCCTTAAATTCACCCCTCCTTGTAAAGATGCTCAGATAGCCGCCAGGCATGATGCTCTTACAGCTGGTTCCACTGGCACTGCAGGACTGTGCATGCCCTTTGCGTAAATGAATTCTCTGCTTGGAAGTGAGAGAATACCAAACAAAAGTTCTGATACTTACAGTTTTTCATAAAGAACAAAATTTAAAAGAAATTATCTGATGACCATGTCCATCACAGTACTTAAAATGCAGCTATATTTTAGGAATGGACTCAATATATTCCTAGAATTTTCCACATTGTATTGCCAATATCTATTCAAATTGTTTATCTATGACTGCATCACCTTGAATAAACAATATGAGGCATTAACACACATAGCATAGAGCACTATTCTACTTTGTATTAGATTTGCTGCGTATTGATCAATACACTTTTTTTCCCATTATGAAGTCAAAAGATCATATTCAGGTTTTCTATCACGCTTGTGCAAAGCCACATGTTCTTATTGTTCATCCCCTAACACACCGAGATTTACAGCAAGCACAAAACTATCAAACCAACCACTAGCTAACAGCACTTTAAATTCCAAAGAAGGCATTTATGTTACGGAAATTGTGCCCATCTAAAAATAGTGCAAAACAGTCCTCTATTCCCAAAATATAACATTGTGGAGGGTGAATATCAAAACATGAAGATCAAAGCTTTGCTCTCGTGTAAGTGGCTGTTCATAGCTTTGCAATACCAGGAAGCTTTATTTGCCACAACAATGCAGCATCACTGAGTATAAAATACATAAAAGGAAAGCAGGCTCTAATCAAGGACTTGAAAATCAGTACCCTTGATAAAGTCACTGTTCTCTCAATCACCTTCGTTTTTAGCAAGTGGGCTATTCTTACTCCTGTCATATACTTTTCCTAATGTGGACTGACTTTATAAGCTTGAGTAAACACAAAATCTTTTTCATAGCTAGGTGTAGTACAGAAATAAGTGGAAATGGAACAGAACCCAAATCTTGGCTTGCCACCAGCATGACTTCAGCTGTGCATTACAGCTGTGACATTTACTAGGCAGTACACACTTCTAATTTTTTGGTTACACTGCAGCTTTTTGCAAATGAAATGAATGGCCTGAGAGAGTCTCAGGGGAACCTTGGAGGCTTACCCATGGTCAGGCAGTATGGAGGAATCCTTCCCTGGACTTCAGTATCAGCCTCAGGATGTGAGGAAAGTGCTGCATTTTACTTAATCTTCAATACTGGCCCACAAGCAGTGACTTACTCTAGCACGTCCACAGGAGACAAAGCAATATTTTGCTGTCAGGCATTTTCTGGCCATGTTATTTAAAAGAGATTAGCCTTGCTTTGCAAAGGCAGAGTCCTGAGCAGAGCATCATGTGCACCCTTTGTCTTACAAAACCTATTGGGCAGACTCTCCCAGAAGAAAAAGTAAGTCTACTAAAAATATATCACTTTCACTCAGCCACAGGACACAGCAGACATGTAAGTGAAGCTAAAAAAGTCACTATGTTGGGAAGAACATTAAAGATGCCCTAGCAGGATACTTAAGTCAGGTTTTTTCATGCATTCCATGTTTTCCTGAGTTTTACATAAGAAATCTCAGTTCAATTGTCTTTGACAGTTTTAGAGCACCCTGCCCAACTGGACTGAATGATGAGACTCTCCCCCTAGAACTGATCATACTCTTTGTGATGGCACTGATGGTCTTCAGCAATATATTTTTAACCCATGCTCTGTTTTTTTCCACTTCTGATATGTTGCCTAAATAATAAACAGTTTTTTTCATTAATTATTGTGCTTCACTGCTTTATGCCACCATAGCGAGAAGAAAGGGAATGAGCAAATGTGTCATCTTCTGTACACTGTTGATTCGGTTTCTAATTATGGAAACAAACACGCTTATAAAGATAGATGCGTTTGCCTTTCAGCACAGAATCTCTCAAATAAGGACTCAATTTGACTAAGCTGAATGAGTATCTGCAATTGGAGAGAAAGAAAAGCCATATACGGAATGTGAAAATGGTGCCGATCTGGCACTTGGAAATGTTGCACTCTACCACCTGTCTCTATTTGGTACAGATGTCTGGAAAGCACAGCACAACTCTCCTCACAAATGTAAAAAACATAATTAATATGCCATAATTATGTTTAATATTAACACAATTAAGTTCTAATACTTCTAAGTTGTTGTTTATTTTTAACAAATCCACAAAGATTTTGTTTGTCAAGTTTCCCTATTCAGCATGACAAAGCAGTGCTAAAGAATTAATGCAATTTTGCCTTCTTAGGAAGGGCAGAAGTAGGGCAGGATGGAGGCAGGGAGCATAAGGAGTCAGAAGATGTGAGCCATCCCACAGCTACAGAGATTGTATATGAAGGGATTATTTAGTTCATGAAAATCCCTTCACAAGCCATCTTCCTTTCAGGATATGGTCTGAGAAAATGGTGGGCTTGAGAGAGGCCCTGGCAATGCAACTCCTCTCCGTGCAATACTGCATCTTGCTTGGCTTGTGCGAGTGGCCAGTCCTAGCTCAGAGGGGCGATCTGGACCACAGTCCTGCCTCCTCTTCGAACACTGGCGGGTTGTGGCAGGTCATACAATATGGAAAAGATTTCTCACATGTGCCCCACGGAGTTTCTCAGAAGGAAAACCATCTACAGATCATGCTCTTCATCCAGTCGCGTGCAAGTGGCCTACGTTTTGTTTGACTCTACCTTCCCTAAACCGGGGAGTTACCAGGCTAGATGCTAGATGATGTAAGGTGCCTTAGCCCCGTGGGACTCCAGTATCCTACAGGAGCTGTGGATCGGTTCCCAGACTTCAAATTTTAAAGTTACTGATACAGTGTTGACATAAATAATAAATTACTGCCTCACATTCATAGAGAAGTAGCTTAAAGAACAGTCAATTAAGCCTCACTTTCAATACCTTTCATGCTTTAATGTACTCCCATTCTGAGTGCTTAAATGAGTCCGCACATCTCTCAGAACAATTACATTTGTAAAGTCTGACACTCATGCTTTGCTGAGACAGATGCATTTTACTGACTTTTAAAAACTTTTATTCTTAGCTGTAAGTTTGCCAACAGAGCTAAATAAATAAATAAATAAATAAAAGCTCTCTCATAACTTTATGCATTTTCTAAAGCCTAAAAGTCCCTGATGACTTTGGTGCAGCAGAATGCACACTGGATGTTATTGCCATCTCCGCAAGCCTTGTGCTTTTACTTTTAAGGAAAAATTTATTTCCATGTCAAAGGCCCAGGAATTACCATGTTCCTCTTTAATCTTAGCACTTGGCACAAACATGGCATCTTTTACTGTGAAGGGAAAGAAATTATTCTTCAATACAGAATGGGGTTTAACGTAACAATTGTCCTCCCTGTGCCAGAAATTGCGGATTGACACATTATATGAAAGGGGCAAAATCCTGCCAATTCATTATTTTCATGCTCTAGCTTTGTATGCCATTGAGCTGCCTAGAAGCTTTACTCTGGTCCCCAGGTAAAGAACCATGTTGGATATTTTCTTGGATCCTAAAGGACCCTTTTAAAGGCAAATCATTACAGCAGCTGCAGGAATACAGTGGAGCTACTGCCCGTCTCAGCCCAAGAAACCACTGGTCAGTTTGCTCCTGGCAAGGATCCCAGGACCTTCAGAATGGGATCCACTGCCTTGCACCAAGGCAAACAGCCAACTGGCAGAGCACAAGAAGTCATGAGAGCCATACTAGGAGCACCTCACCAGATACATCTTGCTTCTGCATGAAAGGCAAGTAAATTGGCAAAAAGACAGAATTTGCACAAACAAATTAATTTTAAGCCAAGATTTTTCCATCTTCTTTATCTGATTATTTGTGGCGCAAAGTCTTAGGAACAGGAAGAGCTGCTTTTCCAGTCTTCCAATAACGATTTCATAGCCTTTAGAAAAACAGAATGTATTAACATAGCTAACTTTCTTTCCTGCAAATAAAGAAAGCCTGATATACCAGGTTTGCTGCAAAAAAACCTCCCTTTTCCCTCTCAGTCACTCTGTAGGCATACAACCTGAATTCATGTAATAACTTGAATTCATGGCAGCAGCTAGGCATGTAAGAAAAACTGTTTGCTGCACTTTATCTAATAGGCTTGTACATTGGATTATTTCACTTATTTCGTATGCAGCTCAGTGCTTCGTAATTTTTATTTTCCTTTCCTCTGGCCCCTTATCTTTCATGCTCAAGTGATCACCTCTCATCTCTGTAGCAGAAGCAGATAATTCCAAATGGAAAATATTTATAACCAGATAGAGGCATGTCATTTGTAATGCACATGTGTATATAAAATGTTTGCAACAGAGAGCAACAATGCACAAACAGATAACGAGGGCCTGCTGTGCAAACGTATTTAATAACCTCATGTTATCTGGTAATACATAAACCAACCAAGGGAAATTACCAACGCGGTGCGAGGAATTGATTTGGACAGACCTCAAAAACAAAAAAGCAGTATAGTCCTTTTCCTTCATTACTATACCTAACTTGTATTGTTGACAGAGATGCATAATCTAATCTCAGAAGTTCAGGCTATCCACATGTAAAGCCAGATAGCGTAATGAACTTTCACAGTCACAACCTTTGCATTCAGCAATCCGAAGTCTCAGCTGCTGTCAAACCTCCCCAGGCCTATTAAGCTAAATAAGGCCTACAACAATTCATTCCAGCTCACACCTCAGAATAAAAGCCAAGGACTTCTTGAGTCTAGCCCATGAACAGCACCCTTCTCCTATAATAAAGGCAGAAAAAAATACACGTTTCCCCTCTCAGCCCCTACACACAAACACACAATCTTTCAATTGCCTAGGAGAATCTAGTACAGAGGAGTGGGAAGCACATGTTGCTTTCAAAGGGTTTGATGGAGGCTGTTTTGATCCGTTCTGAGGTCCTCTCACAAACATCATGTCTATGCATAGAAAGATCTTAAGTGGACACTTCACTGAATCCTCTTGCTAGTTGTAAGGTCCTGGGAATCTGACAGCACGAGAACCACGTACCAGCAAACAATTCCACTTCAAAACAGTAATCAGTAAACTAGCACACCTCCCAACACAAAATAGGCTTTGCAGAAGAGACCTGTGCCAGCAGCTATTCCTTGAGTGATGTAACAGACACGTACACTACTTGTATTCATTTTGTTTTTTTTCTAAATGATGCATAGTTCCAATCCCAGCCACGAAAGTGGGATACCACCCTCCAGATCATTAAGTCTTACCTAGAAATATTGCTGCATCTTAATAAATCCCAATAATATGGGAAGAACAATGAAAATAATCTTTTGGAAACTTTGGCAGCTGAACACCATGTTATGGAGGAGGGGGATACTGGAGAAAGAAATACTACATCTGTTATTTTTTGTTAGTACTATTCTCTTGTAGTAATGTCTTTATAATAAGGGCTGTAAATCCCTTTTATTTCCCTTTTATCATTTATTGAGTACTGTGCAAAGACACAGTCCTAAGGTACATCCCGTCCTAAGGTACATCCCGTCCTAAGTATCACCGAGCTCCCATTCTAGCAGCAGAGTGTCTTGCAACACTTTGCAAGACAGCGAGATAAATTGAGATGCCAGATGAATCTGCAAGGTCACACCAGAAGTTGCAGTGGGGGAGGAATAGGACCTGGGTCTCCCAAATCCCAGGGCAGCACATTAACACTGCATGATTTCCTCGAGGCTGTGATTCTGCAGTTTGAGCCATGGCCCATATGGAGCCCAGAGAACTCTGTGCAGATGCAAGAGCTCATCCACATCACTTGGTCAGGATTAAGAGGCAGCTCATATCCGTAGCTCTTGTTAATGTCAATTGCAACATTGCAACAAAGGAATTAAATATGGCCCTTCCATTCCCCTCTCAATGGGAGAGACTCACATGCTTACCTCTGAGTTTACTAAAGGTAAATGTTAGCATCAAGAGAGGAAAAGAAAATAAATCTGCTCTCAGGTGAACATTCCTTCCAGCTCTTTAATAAATTTAAGTGTACATGGCAAGGCAGGACTAATAAAAAAAGCACAAAGCATCTCTTCTTAGATTATAAAATTCCCAAATTAGAAAGTTCACAACTGACAATAAAAGCCAGTTGGGCATGTGTGTGCTTATACCAGCAAAGATGCAAACACAAGCTAAAAGTAGAATGGGGACTTTCCAAACACTGCCAATAGTTACCGACTGCCATACAAACAACAAAGCAAGGGTACAGAGGCTGCTACATATCTCTTCATGGCAACACGTGTTCAAATCTTAAAAATATCTTTAAGCACAGACCTGTAATTACACAATCTTAATTGTTCCACTCAACTTAGTGATTGCTAGATGCTTGAATTAATCAAAATGGTTTACTGTGTATGACTGCTTCCCATTTAGGGACCGTTACTGGATATATTATGGCTACAATAATATGATCACAACAATGGTTAAACCTGGTCAGGAACAAGCACTATGACTGAAATCAGACATTCATATCATATCTGATGCAAGAATAACTTCTGATGTTTATATGGATACAATAGTTTTAGAAAGGGGCCATAAAGTGAGAAGTACACAAGCACCAAGATCATGCATTAGAGGTGACACAGTGAATACAATACACTGCTGAAATAACCACTGCTAAAATTCTGAGTTCGTAATTTCATTTCTTGGTGTTCCTGGATTCATTTGTAAAATGACCTTTAAATGTTAAAGAGAAGTGCCTGAGAAATGCATTCAATTCCCAGCTGGATAGCAGCTGTTTCCAGTAATCTAAGTGGCTTTTTTTTTTCCAATATACAGTATTTAATTCTAATCTATTTCTTGGACATGTATGGAACAGAAAAATCACTATTCAGAAAAAGAAACTAAATGCCTGAACAGAGCCAGAGCAGACTGTATAAATCTAGAAAAATGCAATCTGAAGAGCACATTAGAAATACTCTGTACTTCTATAACCATAAGACGCAGCAAGCCGCTTGCTGTATTGTAAACTTGATAAATAATCATGACTCCAAGAAACAGCGTGGCAATTCATGTAATGATAACAGATTCATAAGGAAAAGGAAACTGCCAATTAAAACACTATAGTCCAAGTGTAACTTTATTTCTGGAGTGGATTCAGAGGAAATCAGTCACATAAGTTGCATTAAAAATGGAATGTGCAAATACGCTGTTAGAAATGTATGGAACAGAGCTGCTTATATTCCTCTCTGGATCAAATCTCTCTCTAACAGCAAGGAAGTTGCGAACAGGACTATAAAAGAAAGATGAAACAGAAAGTAATCACCGAACACTTCTAGTTAGAAGTGACCTCTGCAATCCAAGCCCTGACTCAAAGCAGGTCCAATTAAACGATATTAAATACATCATTCACTATTAAAGAGTTATTTAAAAGAATGCCAGAGAGCATTAAAAGATGGGGTTTGGGTTTGTTTTTCATAAATGGGACTTAGCCTTGCATGCCACATTGATTTTTATGAAAATCTTACTTTTATCAGAAATTAGAATCCATCTTTATACCCATTGCACAGAATTACTTCCCTGGGAGCAAAACAGCTAACATGCACCAAACCTGATGATACTGTGAGAGCATCCTTGAGAGTCAGGACAGCAATAACACTATTTCTCCTTTTGAGATGTCTCTCTGTAAATCAAACTGCAGTTAAGAAAAGGAAAAAAACCCCAACCTTCTGTGGTGCGTTCTTTTTAACCTGGTCCAGGTTCTTCCTTTGAATGAATGACTCTTACTCTACTAGACAACTCTTACACATCAGATGCAAAATGTTCTGTCCATATTCCAGGTCAGAAAGATTGATTTTTTGACTACCTGTGATCATGTTGTGTGATCTGCTACTATCTTCTCCTTTCAAAGGTGAACTGCCACTTGCAGAAGAATGCAATTCATCAAAGCAATAGCAATACAGCACCCAGTACACTAAGAAGAAATACAGCCTGTCTGGGCAGGAGGGCTCTTTTTGACAGATGGGATTAGTTCCCCAAAAGGACTTGTTTTTAAATCAGCAGAGCTGCATTCACACAAGATGTTTCTGTCAACAGACAGAAGGAAAAAAAAAAAGGCAAATTATACCAATATGAGCAATTTTTGTTCATTATTCTAATGGCTAATACGTTACTGGCAATGCAAACAAGAATAGATCAGATAATACCACTTGCAAGTAAAAATTTTACAGGTTGAAATACTGGTATCACTGAGGTCAGTGAGAACTTTTCAGAAAAAAATCCAGGCCCTGAATGCAACATCACACATCACAGCAAGTGCAAGTTACAATTAGCCTTTGTAAAAGCCAGCTCTCACATGCCCTTGTATTATACCATATAATCTTGAAAAATTCTGACAAACACAATGTATTACACGGGACATCCATCAGAGTCTGCTAACCTGGCATAAAAAGGAGCAGGACCTATCCCATCACCTACCAAGCAAGCAAAGAAGAGCCTTCAGCATGCACTTCCACTACAATTCTAGGAGAAATGCCATCTCACAGACCACTGCCAAGTCCATTTGGGAAAACCTGGTAGGTATTTACTGTGCTGTTTAAGTCATGGGTTTTAATTCACAGCATTTGAGTAATTTGGAAGTTACCACTTCTCCTTTTTGAAACTTCCTAAAAACAAGGACAAAATCCAAATAGTTCTTACTCCTGTAAAGCACCCATTCAAATCAGTGAATACCATACAAGCTGCAGGATTTGTTTCTATCTAAAGACAGAAACTGCTTTTTTGGAAGAATCCACGATGTAAATTTTCAAATTAAAGCAACAAATTCTGGCTTGCTTCTTTCCCAGCATATTTGATTACTCCTTAGAAGTAACGCAGTGCTGGGACAGTGCCATTTGGTAGCTGTGGAAAACCTCTAAATCCAGCATATGTGATCTCCAAGTAAAGGACTGCTTATTATAATAGTGTATCATCCACTGCTTCCTAAAAATCCCAAACTCCAAGTATTAAAAGAACACAATAGCATACAACTTGTATCTTTAGATGAAATATATCAGCATGCAACAAATTATTCCAAGCGTTTCATCAGCTATTATAGAAAATTTCTCTGTAGGCATCTAATTGCAATCTATCCATTAGTTTTAAAGAAATGTTTGGGTTTTAATTGTTATATTACAATTCACATCCTGCCTTTTTGCATCAGAAACACGTGAGGGACAGTAGCAGAAACCCTTCCATTTTCCAAAATAAAAGGCGAGGCATTAAAAATAAGGTGATAACTTTAAACTAAAATTCATAATACCTTTTCAATTCACAATACAGGAACAGCATTGTTAATAGCATCCTACTGCAGTCTGGGAAAGATTTGGTTAAATCCTACTTAATTAGGAGTATGTTATTTTAAAACTAAAGTATGTTAATCTGGCTATTAGTATGCATCCCAGCAGGTTGGAAGCCTTGCTTGCATAAAACGTGCACAGAGGGGAACACATACCAGCTTTGCCTTTCCTGCTCCCCAGAAACAACTGGCAGTAGTGTCAACATTTTTTGACATTATAAGCAGTAAAAGTGTCTTTTCACTGTGCTGAGACACGACAGAATTCCACCGACTCCAGCACTCCCTCCTGGAATTACACCCGAGCGAGCAGCCAGAGGCTCAGGGGTGTGGGCTGCTCCAGATTTCTGCTTTACACTGCAGATGGCTGGAACTACGAGGGAAGGACAGTACCTGCTCCAGACTACAGGAAGCAGTCTGGGCTAAGCAGTTCATGCTTCTCATCTTGTCAGCAAAAGCAGAGCTGGTTGGCGCCAACTGAGAAGCACACGAGGAAACGCATGGCACTTCTGGACCTGCTGCCTGGGATTCAGCAGGTAGCAGTCCTCTCTGAATGGGTCACGCATCAACACCCGACACTGCCGAGCGCAGCAGCTCGTGAGATGCTAAGGATAACAGTCACAGAAAATGGACTGAAATCAAAAGCACAAACTGGGCACTGAAATGACTTAGAACTTGGGAGATCCCACTAAAGAAAATTTCCATAGGTGAAGACAGTGCCTAAATTTAACAAAAATGTTTAAATAGCTTCTAACTTAATTTTTTTTCATTGAATATTAGGCAAACAAGAGTCCAGGAGAATATTCTTGAATTACAGTTTCTCTGACTAATATTTATATATATTACAACAGGTTTGTTCAATGTTTGTGTTCTGGTAAAGATTACATTAATTTTAGTTTGTTTCCTTTCTCATTATTTTTTGTCATTTAATTTTAGCTCTTTACTTCAAAATTTACCTTCTAAAACAATGCTCTAACACCTGTGGTCAAAGCAGAGAGACTCTCGGGACCCATCAGCCACTGCCCAGTAAGTACAACTCAGCATGTGTCAAACCTACTGTTCATGTGGAAAACTATGCACACAGGCATTTGTGTCCAGGCCCTCCCCTACTACATTTTTCAGATAGCTTCATTTTCTCAATAAATGCAGCAAATTTAAATGACTTCATGAAGAGCTCCCTGCATAATTGTTACTGACATTATTATTTCTTATACACATTACACTTCTGAAACCTGCCATCTATATAAAATATTGCTTGGGAATTTTAAGGCCTTTTCCAGGAGATCTGTTAGCAGTAAGTACTGTCTATATCTCACTTAGCTAGCGTGATGTGGTCTGTAGCACCGTAAACCTACCAGACTCCATTTATTATAGAGATTCAAAGGCTTGAAACTATCACCTCCTATCCAATTCTTCCAGTTTGACCTTTCATTGTGAATAATGATTTTGCACAGATATGGGCTAATTTCCTTGGACTGGATTTTGATTTGCAATGATTTGCAATTTGATTTGCAGTATATCCACATTTTTCAGAATAGTTACTGTCAGATTTAAACCTTTCAGTATCTTCAAAAGAATGCTTCTTGCACGGCTAAATTCCATAATGAAACTCCATGATTGAATTCTCTCCAACTACAAGCATTAAATTTCTACCTTGTCTTCATATTGCAATATGTTGTATTGAAAACCACTTGACGACTTCAGATTGGGTAATGATCTCATTTTCCTATATGGCATTCATCTTAGTTAACCTTAGAGGGTTATTATACAGCTATATTCTTATTATTATTATGTGGCAGGAGGAGTTTGCTCCAGAAGGTAGTAAACTCAGAGTTATAATTAATATCCAAATCTTTAAAATCCTGAGCAGCATTTACTCCATAGAAATTTTGGTCATCTTTCCAAAGCTCAAAAAGCCTCAGACATAGGCGTCTCAGAAAGCTGAATAGCGAAAAGCTCCTCGAGGCATGTGACTCTTCCATCTTCAAGAGCCTCACATCACCCCCCTTTCTAAATCTGCCCTGATATGAGAAGTTACAAATGTGTAAATTGTACTCTACATAGCAAACGTGGCCGTGCTACCTACGTTGGAAAGAGTTAAGCGGCCTAAACAAACTGCAAGTTAACATAAAACTGATGCTTTGTGAGTCAGACTAATAAATGTATATGAATATCATCACAGCCAGCCAGCCTGATGCATTTTCCCAAGTTCTCACTCTCTGTCACCAACACTGAAGATTACAATTACAACCTTCATACCACACTGGGAGAAGGCAAGATAGACCAAAATAACATGGATGTTTTGGACTCTGCCTTGGTCCCAAGACTGTCACCTCATCCATGATATGAACCAGCAGGTTGCATTTCATCTGACCAAACCAAAGGAGAGTGCTGCCTTGATGTTCACTGCCCTACTAGCACTGGCTAGCTGCTACTTCAACCTATAAAGCACAAAAAAAGTCTATGTAACACCACATCTGCTTACTAAAGTTGGGGTATAATTACACGTAATTTATTGTCATGCAAATCTTTGCCATTGGATAGCAAAGTGGCCCAGCTTTATACAGTCCTTGACCACCTGCATTCTGCACATTTCCACTGAAGAAGTTTATATGCTCATCAGAAGAGCTATTTGCAAAGCTGTTGTCAAAGGAACTGGCAGGTTTTGCTACCAGAGCTACATTTGCAGCTCACATGAAGAACGGGAACCTGAAGCACATGCTGCAATTCCAATCAGGAAACTCGAACGAGGAAAATAAGACACTCCAGTAAATGTCATAAATATAGAAAGACAAAATGCTTGAAGAGGTAAACAAGAAGTGGTCACAGTTCAAATACTGCAAACTGGAGACTAATCAATGTTCCTGCCTTTCATCACAGACAAATCAGGGTGATTAAAACAATTAAAACACAGAGACCTAGTAGGTTTCATAACATCTTTTAAAAACTCGGCAGACCTGTTTTTCCGCTGTTAGACCATCCAGAAGAACAAAAAACCACAAACCTACTACACAGCAAAGGCAAATAACCTTCTGAAACCCAAGACGACCACCAACTCGCAAGAAGTTACTCAGTCTTTTTGCTAAGCTGCACGTGAAAACTGATGTCACTTCCTTTTTTTATTTGCTATGTGAGTGAATCTTCTCCATAGCTAAAAAGTAAACACTGTGGGTTTTAATTGGAAGCATTTGTGAAAACTAATTAAAATTGCTGTGCTGCAATCGTGCTTCAGAAAAGGTTTTTTGTATCAAATCCTAATAAAGATTTGTTTGTCTTGTACATGCTTTGTTTAATCTCTTCAGGTAGATAAACAAAGAACATATCAGTCATACCTTAACAAAGAAAGGGAGTGGCAACTCTCTTCTAATCAAAGGACTTTCTTTACAGTTAAATCTAAAGCCATTAATTAGGGAGCTTGGTACAAGTTATTCTCAGATACATACAACTCTTAAACAAAGAGATGTCAAGATAAGCATTGGGAAAGCATATTCTTGGGGAAGACAGTCATGCAACACCACTTTTGGAAAGGTATTGGTGTGTGCCAGAAGCCGCAAGAGTAGGCTGGTTACAGTTTAGAAACAAGCTGTTGCTACCTTGTGATCAGCTGCCTTGAACATAGCTGGCAGGTTCTAAAATATTCCACTGATGTAAACTTTTGCTCCTTCGTCTCAAAACAAATCTGTTTTGTGTATCCTTCCAATACTAACCCATGCGACCACTGCTTCCATGCAATAATTCCCTAGTAAACTAGTCTTCCCTGTCCTTTTGGTCTCATCAAGACTACCCTTCCCTAATGATGTGAAACGGACCTGACATTTGATATATACTCTCTATATAGCACTCACAAACCCCTCTGAAATTAGCTGGCATCAAACCAGCTGTGTAAAATTTATGAGAAGTTGGATGAGCTATGTCTCTGTTTCCTCTTGTCTGTATCTACACATAATGTCCATACTCATCAAACAATGCCTTATTTTCTCCACCCTTCTGCTACTTTTGTTTTGGAACTCATTGATCTCTTTGGTTTGATTCACAGCGTACTGAACAAAATCAGCAGCAGTACCAGGGCATGCCTCTTGAAGGTTCTTCACTATTCTCTTTACTAAAATCCAGTCATTTCTTTCTCTTCATAAACACTTTGTATTTCACTACTACATGACTAATCAGCATGAAAACCTCCTTCTTTGAAAGCCTAAAATATCCACTAGCAGAGTATTAGCAAGTATACATGATTGGGATTTACCATTCAGCAAGTAAAAACCCTGTCCTATAAGGACAGGACACCATGGCATCCAAGGACACAGCTATACTGTGCAGTTCACAGCACACTCAGCCACCTGAGCTAGCACTAATGAATTGCTATGTCTGCATACGGAGCGCCGTGCAGATGTACCGCCTCCAGGTCTGGAAGCAGCTTGACTGATTTACTTGCAAGACTGAGCCTACAGTACAGGATTGGGAGGAGAGTTTGTAGATGTTTAATGTTTAAAGTGGCAATGACAAAGAAATGGTCTTTCCAGTATAAGAGAACAGTAACATTTGTAATAGCAGTAGTTCACAGGTAAGTCCACCCTTACAGGTTTTGACTGCATTTCCCTTGGAAGACTGTACTTCAGCCAGACATGTGTTAGAGCTCTGTAATGCCAGAGGAAAGGACCTGTCAGCTACCACCTTCCGCCTGGAATGCTGAACAAATACTTAGCTATCCTGGACCCAGACCACTCAGCATACCTTACAGATAAAGGCTGAGACCTTAGATCCACTTCAAATTGTTAAAAGAAGCTCATGCAGAGCGTGGGACAGGCTGCCATGTACAGTATAACATAGCTCTGTGGCTGAGGAAACATGCTGCAGCACTCTGAATTAGTGGCCGTTCCCTTAGATGCCACCCCTACCTGTCTCACACTACAGCTGTGCAGCCAAGAAGTGACTGACAGCGTTCGTGCCTGTGGCTGGGCATACCCTTCGGGCTGACTTTACTTACCCAGACCTGAGTTGGTTCACACACAGCTATCTCAGGTCCACTTCCTCGACAAGTGCAGTATCATTTTAATTTTTCATGCCAATATGCCATTCTTAAAATACTACTAACCATTCTCTTTGAATCTGTATTTTTAATAATAACAACAACATTTGAGTCATATGAGATGTCGCTCTGAAGCTGTATCCTTTTAATTGTTGAAGGGAAGGCACTTTTACAACTCCTTAGCATCTGGCCATCAGAAATACTTCTGTGAATTAAGATGACAAGAGCAGCTTTGGTGAGTACTATCCAGTGTCTGAATTAAGCAAATACAGTCAGTGAGGCTCAGCTGGGCTCATAGATCGAAAGAGGTTATGTCCACATGCAAAAATGCAGTCAAATTTTTTTATGTTTTAACTTCGTATTTCTGGCTTAAGTTTCCAGTCACTTTAAATCTTTTTTACTAATGTTACAAAGATATTACTGATGTTGGAGATTTTGAAAACCTAACTGGACATTGTCCTGGGCAACTTGCTCTAGCTGACTCAGCTTCGAGCAGAAGGGTGGGACTAGATGATCTTCAGAGGTCGCTTTCTACCTCAGCCATCCTGTGACTTTGTGATAAGAGTTCACATCTGCCTTGGAGAGAATGCATTAACCTCTTCTGATGCACACCTATCTTCTGACAAAATAAACAAGCAGTAATAGAACAAATGACAACATTGAGTAGATAGTCTGAGAGCAATACAGGAATTAGGATGCATATGATGTAGCCTTTGAACACTTCTGTGAGTTAGCAACATCCAGTCATAATGTCACCAAACCTG
Source organism: Fulmarus glacialis (assembly GCF_000690835.1). NCBI lineage: Eukaryota > Metazoa > Chordata > Aves > Procellariiformes > Procellariidae > Fulmarus > Fulmarus glacialis. The sequence continues at coordinate 25,470 of NW_009213798.1, forward strand.
ATTTTAATAATTACATATTTTCAATTTCATAGACAAAGTAAAACCTTGCCAAGAAACTAAGTGCAAGTTTCTGAAGTTGTAGGGTCAAGGTTTTAAAAACAGGTATCTGAAGCTTGACTCCTAAGCCCAAGTTTGGGTGAGTAAATAGAAGTTTTCTCATTTTCATAGATCTGCACAGAGAGTAAATACTACAGCATTCAGCTGAATGAACAAGTTCACCAGTAGTGAGATAATGGGAGTCAGTCTGTTTCACTAATGTTTATGCAACTCTGCATATCAGTGACTAAGTATAATTATAAAACCCCTCCACTTCAAAACTATATACATCAGTTAATAAATACAAATCAAGCTGAAGTTGTTCTGTGTCACAAGTCTTCCAACAGCAACAGTTTGCTAAAGAAATTGACCTTTACAATCACTTGTTTGCAGATGGTAAATGAGAAAGCATTAATGCGAAGGAATACGGTGGTCTTATGCACCATAGGCTATTATGCAAAGAACAAGCTGTGAACCCTTTTATGTATATTCCCCACATACAATTCAAAAGGATTGCAGAGCTTGCCTGATTGTTTTTCTTTCATATGCAGTGATCTCTGTTTAAAAGCACGTCTCAGAAAAATTCGATAGTGTGGACACAATCAATGTTTACCAACTATTTTGAATATTACAACAGAAGAGATACTAAAGATACCTCTAGTTCTGCCTATTGGCACAGCAACATTCACAAGACTGTTAAGGGCTTTCAGAGGATCTAATTTTTCCGTATTCGTCTAAGCCTCACAAAATTTTGAGGTCAGAAATTATTTGTAGAAGAATAAAAATAAATCCACCAAATACAGAGAGAACTTTCTACTACTGCTTGCAACTTTTCCACCTTCCCTTCAACAGGAAGAACAATTCCCGAGATATTTTCATGATGGTCAGAAACTGTAACAGCCTTGTTAGAATATGAAATCCCTGCCCTGAAAATCCACATGCTGACTAATCACTGAGCGTTTATAAACTGCACCTTAGAGCTTTTCTGTTTAAAGACCAAAAATAGTTTGACGAATAGAGAATCAAAGACAGTAGCACTGAACGGACTTTGAGAGATCGTCTGGCCCTTCTTCTTGCCCCAACACAGAGGAAACTATGTTTCAATTAATCCTCAGAGAAGCTTGTCTCATCTCTTTTTAGGTTTACTCAGCAAATATTGTCCCATGCTCTTTACAGGTGGATGAAATGAAGCATACGGTAAAGACATATATATTAACAGTACACGTTAGTTTGTTGTCTGGCACAGTTATAAATCACAGTACCCCAAACCTACAGTGATTAATCTAGATATTTGCATTTGAAACCATAAAAATAACTTGCTTCAGACTAACTGCTTACAAGAACCATGAGCCATAAAACAAAAGAACTGCAATAAAAGACCTAAAACTCTTTCTGCAACTCTCCACTGACAAGAATATTTTTTCCTCATAAATCTGAAGATGAAGTGGAACTCTTAAGTAACAAGCACTCTTGAACATTCATAAATATTAACATATTTCAGATGGAAAATTCATTGTAGCAACTTCACTTTTAGAGTTGGTATTTAAGGATCACCCTTTGATGGGGAAATGTAATGACAGATAGCAGTATCTCCCATCGCCAAGGTGAAGGATCTTTTTTTGAACAGAAGTTCACTGGAAAATGCAGTATCCTCCCACGAGCAATACTGAATAGTCATACCAGCAGCCTGTGGGGGGATGATAGCTTTAACAATTTGGCAAGACAGATAGCTGGCTCTAAACACTACACAGTCATCAGTAACATTTAAAAAACATCTTTTATACAGAACACAGAAAAACTGTCCAAATTTGCTCACTGCCAAATCACTTGAGTATATCAAAAAAAAACTGCAAAGAACTAGTTTGAGAAAAAACACTTCAAATACTAAACTGCAGGAGAAATACAGGGAAGGTGTTAAGCTATAAAGCTATCAATTTCAATAAAAGGACAAAAACCCCCAATCTTTTAAGACTTAAAAGTTAAACCAGAAAAAAATCAAATACATGAAGTCATACCACGGACATAACTAATCCAGGGAAAAGCATTTTACAGCCCTTAAAAACATCAACTGAATCAATCAGCTACTAAAATCAGCTGACTAAGAATGAAACTGATCCACCATCTCAGACAAAGAGTCTACAGCTGTTTTGTGATTTGCATTGATTTCCCTTTCAGATAAAAAATAATTTGGTTATTTCAATTATTCTCAATTATGTTGAAAGGAATAGAGTGACAAGAATCTGTAGCTTGTCTAATAAATATTGCAGGCAGTTGTCACAGTACTTACAGTCCCTTGGATTTTTTTAATTTTTTTTTCATGTATATACCAAATCTGTGGTAAACTAGCACTGTGTTTATGGAAGCCAAGACATTGATGCTCCTATTCATGACTTACGGTACCACACAATGTAAGTATTTTCATTGAATGTAATGACATGAAGGAGGATGGGATCCATTATGAGTCTAACTGCTAAATAGCACCTTAACCAAGGAGTACCTCACTGTTTCCATGTGATATCTCACAAAATAATATAAACCACGTAACTAAATCAGGCTTACAATCTATTATAAATACGCACAATTGCCTGTGAGCAATTAGTTAGGCTTTATGATTAGGGTGACACAGTATTCAGTCCCTAATGAACAAAACAGGACAGTTAAAAGGGTTAGATACTTTTCAAAAGGGGACTGAATTTTAAGTGAGATTGTCTCGAGCAGACTTGTTCCCATTTTTGCATCTGTGCCAGGAACAGCACAATAGCAAATGAGTTTACTGACAGAAATGCCAAACAAACACGTCGAGGAGCCTGGAACCTGACCCAGGGACAGACCTCAGCAAGCAGTATAATTCCTCAAGCCTTCTTCAGAGGAACTGTGATTTGGCATGCGTTGGAGAGGCATTTATTTCCTAGGGAGAAAGGAAGGAATATCCTGCATGGCCACAACAGCTATCTGTCATCACTCTTCCCTGCCCTGGGAAGGCTCACCTATTCCAAGCAGCATGCACAGTGCAGATCCATCCCCTAGCACTCCTGGTCCTCCTGCTCTGGAAGCATGTCCTGCATACTCCTGTGCACTCACTTCACTCACTAGGCAGTTCATCCACAGAAACAATGTAAATTTTTGTCTCCTGGGGGAGATGAACAGTTGGAATCAGAATTGTACTAAAGTACTTGTTGCAGAATATTTACAGAGAAATCTGACTAAATTTTTCCAAAGACAGAGCATAGGTGGTGCCTCATACTACCAAAGAAACACAGAACTATTAGGCAGCTATGCAGGTATTCTCAGGATTCATGTACAGTACCTATAGCGGAATTTTTGGAAATGAAGAACCACCAGGCCAAGAATCTGTTCAACACTCCCTTCAAAACTGGTTATTTATTCTACATAATTTGTGTATTTCTCAGCTGTCACTAGTCAAGCCCTTTTTAGGATGCTACTGAGCCCTTGGGCTGAAGCTTATGTCAACAAGGGTTCTGCTGTTAACAGGATAATGCAGGCAGAGTCTACCCCTCAATTTCAACAATATCTTTAAGCAAATTATCCAAAACTCACAAAGAATGCCCTTCCATTTCTAAAAGAATCCCTTAAAAAATAGTAACATATTTATTTTATACTTACTGATGTTTTCATGGGCCTTTTTTAGTCAGGAAACTACTGATAATCAGATAACTGATTACACAGGTAACTATATGATACTGAAAGTTGTATCAAACTTTAAAAATATAATACAAAAGCAGCCCTATCATAGCCAGTTATATAAATCACAGGAATTTCTACTGTAATGAGTACATATGGCACAGACAGAAATGCAGCTTTCACACTGATAGGAACCTTTAAAAATTGCCAGAATCAGAAATCCACTTAGTTCAAGTGGAGATGGGTAGGTAGGGGAAGTTGAGCCAGCAGAAAACTTGGCTCTGATAACCAAAGTAACCTGCTGAGGTTAAAAGTTTTTGAGCTGAAACTTATTTGAAATAAAATCCATTTCCAGCATATAGATTTGCTAACTCAAGCTATAACTGGTATAAATTAAGTGATCATTCTGGATTGAATGAATCACTCCCATTACTGCTCTAATACAAAGAGGAAAGTCACCCACAGTAGCAGTGTAGCAGAGAAGTCCACCCAGAGCGCCTTGCATTTTTCAAGAAAATACCCTATATGATCTCTGAACCAAGGGGTGTATACAACACTGTGCAGCACCACAAAAAAAAAAATGCAATTTGTAGAATATGTTTTGTCATATATCAGGGCTAAGTCACAGCACGTAATACCCTGTGTGAGAGAGAGAAATCACACACTGTTGTTTTTCATGTTACTTCGATAACTTTGATAATCCAATCCCAGGAAGTCAAATGAACTATTGAATATACATCTTTTTTTACAGTTCTACTAAATAATTCCTCTACTTGCTTTCTTCCTGACCTAAAGGTGATTGAGCTATTGTGCAGTAATCCACAGTTGATTAAACTCAGTTTGATATATTCTGATGCAACAGGCATATTTTTCTAGGGCACTTTCCATTATAAGGAAAGTTGATTAGACCCTTTTTTCCATTTTACTGTAACTAAGTCATCTCTCTCAGTGTTCCTAGTTTAGGGCCATAAAATGAAGGTTAGTTTAACAGACCATTTTATTAACTCGCCTCCCCTGAGGTTTTTCTTTTTAGATACTTTAAAAGACCCCTGACTTCCCAATTTTTGTGCCTTATTAAAAGAGTGCTAAAAAGAACAAATATTGGAAATGGCTAACCTATGCTGAGCATGCAGGCAGAACTATGTATCTCTGAAAGTGACTGAGGCTTAATTTTACATTCATCTTCCTGGTAGTCTCCGTAGGCCAGTCCCTCAGACAGGAGCTCCAAGGAGCTGAAACTTCTGATAAGAACTGACAGGATCACAGAGGTTCCAGTTACATCCATTTGGGAAGACAATTCTTTCTTCTAATGACGAACCATTTCTAATTTGAGGAAGTGGGATACGTGAGCTTCTATACTGATCTAACCTCGCCGAAGGATTGGATTTCCTTCATTTTGTGGTAACACTCTCTGGACTAGTTATACAACTTTATAGATAATATTTTTCTATGTCACAAGAATGAACCTACATCACACTGTAGAACACAACCTATTAATGAAAAAGGAAGTCCTAGGAGGCAGTCAACACCTTTCAGGATCAGCCCTTAAACTAAAAACAAAACCCAAAAGCTTTAGACATTTGGCAAAGATGTAGTGCTGACATAATCAAAGGGTAAAAAAGCTCTTCCTGTAGGAAAAAAAAAAAAGGTAAAACAAATCCCAAAACTTTTCAAGTAAGGGAATATCCTCTGTCTTCCCCTTCCATTTTTAGTAATAATTTTCAACTGAGAGCTTTCATGTATCTAATCTGGTTCTTTAGATCTGATATCAATCTTAGAATCATTTTGAGAAAGGCAGCACATCACAACTTAAAAAGAGCTGTTTGTGATGAAAGCTTGAACACTACAATTATTATACCATTCTCACCTCAGGGACTATGAATGTACATCTGCAAAACCAACAGAAAATCCAATTCTACAGTGTGCAGTAAAATGGTAATACAGGCTGTTGTAGGACCATCTAAGAGAGAAACACAGAATACTTCACATGCTCAATGTATTTTCAAGGATATGAACTACCAATATTTCCTGCCACCAAACTCTTTCCAGAGCTCCTACTGGGGCATACAATAATAGAGCCACTTATTCAGATTTCATATGTGAAGTCAAGAGAAGAGTGGGTCTGTGAAAGTGTAGTCAGAGTTGCATAAAATACTGCTACATTTCAGGGTCAACTGAGTATTACGCAACCTGTAAAGTACTGCTTTATCACTGTATAACAACTGATCTTTCCAGGCTTGTAGGAGAAAACTAAAGTACAAATTCTCTTATTTCATCTGACACACTTCTCTTCCTATGATCTATGTGATCATTCTCCTGGAATGCCATCTACGTCCACATGTGATGATGCTCTTTTTACCAAGCCACTGAGGTTTCCTGTAACTTCATTATTTTCTGCTGCTGTTCTCCTCTGGAAGACATAATTGCTGAAGCAAAGAGACAGACTAGATGAAAATTTCAGAAGTCACCCACTACTTACTTCATTCAGATAGCTCTAGCAATGTGCAGATCTAGGGGGAAAAAAAGGCAAAATAACCATGACATTGTTTTTCTTGCCCTTACATAGTCTTTGGGCTCTCCAGGAAAAGGGAATTCTGGACAAGGCATTGTTTCTCAGTTATAAAATCTCCCTTTCTTTTACACAGCCTACCTTTTTTCTTGGCTATACTATAGCTAAATCATTCCTCTCTGATATGAAAGCATATTGCATTGCTTCTGCCCACTGCCTTCTTCCTTGTCTCTCTCAATCTCTCCAGTTTGCTAGAGATGCTGGCAAACAACTATGAATTCCTAACCTCTGCTCAATTTCTGGTGAAAAAGTTTTCCTCAAATCTCTGTTCTAACATCAGATTAATGCTCTAAGTTGAGCTGCCATAGGATTTATTCCTAGCTGAATGGGAACCTTGAGGGTCTAGCAGTTCTCCAGCTTCCCACATCTTGGAGGCAGTGTTCCCAGAGATGACAATTTGACGGACTCAGGAAGAATCCGTCTTGGACACAAGGCAAATCCTCATTCAGTTCTTGCTGTGCAGCACAAATAGCATTAATAAAAATTACTGCTACCTATGGAATATGTTTTGTCTTACATCAGGGCTAGTGTCAGTACATAAGATCCTGCGTGTACAGAGAGTCACGCAACTTTTGCCACAGTATTTCTTAAGCTTTATCTATTTGTATGTGTGGGAAATGGGTAAGGAGAAAAATCATTCCTTTGGAAACTGAGAGATATCTGATTAGAGAATGCAAACCAGACCCAGTGCTACACAGTTTCACTTGCATGTTCAAAACTGATTGTCAAGGGCACAAAGAAGTTTCAAGGGCACAAATATCACTAAAAAGTAATCCTAGACATTTCATATAAGAAGCAGGCTACAGGGATATATTTTAAACTAGTTGCTCATACAGTAATAGTAATACTACTACAAGGCAGAGAGACATAGTCACTTATTTGACATGGGCATGTAAGTACATATTTCAGGTACTGACATTGCATTTCTTCATGGTAATAAAAAATGGAAATCATTGTTTACTTGCTGGCACAGGAGTTGTCAACTTGTTTTCCATTTTAGAAGATCTTATTGTTCTCTTTCCACTTCGTGCACATGAGCAAGGGTTGAGATTAGGGGCAATAGGTCAGGAGGAATAATCATTCCACAGCATGTAAAACTGACAGACAATGTATTTAGCCATAGAAATATCTTTAAGCTTCCTAAAACTTCACCATAATTCGATTCAGTATATGGTATTTTTTTCAGCTTCATAAAGCATTAATGCTGTTTGTATCTCAATTTCTTGTTTGGTTTTTTTTTTCATTTTTTAATTTTTTTTACTTTATTTTTCCAATTATTTCTACTGTATGCAAATCTGCTAGTATTTGTACTGCCTGAAAAGACTGCCTCAAATAGAAGATGGCAGCTTTTGAAACATTAAACAATGATTAGACAGCCATTGGGCCAAAGGAGTGTGTCAGGAGCAAAGGAACAATGCAGCAGACGACAGTAAGCTATCTTGAGAGAACTGAGAGCACTTAGCAATTCCATCAAGGTTTCCTCTGCTGCCAAAGGAAAACAACAATGATTCATATTATTTAGCATTCATCGTGATTCTAAATCATTTATTGGAGAGTTTGCTCTGCAGTACAGACAAACCCTGCTAATTTTAATGAAAGGCAAATTGTCCTTTGAGTTGGCATCAAAAACATCTGTGAGAAAACTTCGGAGCATCTATCATTCCTCTCAGATTACACTTGAAGGGAAAATAATATTTAAAACAAAAAGCATCGGTTTATTCGCAAATTCTGCTGCAAAATGCCACAGAGACGTGGCAGGAGGCTAAGGGGGAATACAGCTCCATGCCGGTCCCCCAGTCAGAAGTCCTCATCAGACCGCCAGGAGAGCAAGATTTGCCCTGTCCTGTATGAAGTAGGTTGCAGAACTTACTCAAAAAACTAACAGACTTCCAGACATTTGTGAAGATCATAAAGAACATGAAGGGAGAGTTTTTAGGATATAACCTGTATCTCCTTCCACATGGACTCGCATCTATATTTCGCTCTACCCAGACTTCCAAAACAGACTTCCAGTAAGTGGTGTTAACAAGGACTCTGGTTATGGAGGCCCAAGGAAAAAAAAAAACGTATTTTCCAAATAAACTGGGTGAGGGAAAACAAGCAGAAATTTTCACTCTTTCACAGCCTAACCTCTAAGTCTTCATTTTTCCCATGTTAATTCCATCATCATAAACGGGAATTTTAGCTTTTATGTCTAGTTCCGTCACAGTTTCCATAAAGTTTTAAACAGAGCTTCCCCAAAGCTTCCCAGGCTGCTACTTGAAGCATACTACTAAAAATATGTTACTTTTCCAGTGCAAAAGGAAAGAACACCATTTGAGTAATGACCCTACAAATAACTAACAGTGAATGAGTGAAGTCAAGTAATTTAAAGTTTGGTCATCCAATATATTTGGAGAATACTTTCAAAAATTAAATGCCAAGCATATCTACAGAAAAAGTATGCCAAAAGAAAAGTCAACATGAATTGATTTCTTTATTCACAACAAGAATTCAAATATCCTTTGATAAAAGGTTCTGTACTTGAACTTTAGACTTTAAAATATCTAACAATGCCTATACATGTGCCTTTGTGTATGCCTATTGAGTGAACATAGAACAGTCTGCCATTTATTCACATATTTTTGCTAACTGATTTTTATAATTTGGTGATACACTCAAACACCCTTAAATACTTCCTTAGGCAAATTTCTTATCATGTCTTAGACCCTTCAGTATACTAAGCATTTTCAGATTCTACCACAAAGAAGTTGACATGTTTGAAACTATCAGTTCTGGCAGGAAGTTTTACCACCAGTTTAAATTAAGAACTCAGCATTAATTTTATGAAAGTTATCTTCTTATTCATTTTTCTTTTTTAAAAAAGTATACTCGGGTTAGGAAGAAAAGGTGAATTTTAATAAAGTTCATTGAAAAGGCAATTTGTATTTCTTACTTTATATAGAACACAATCTTTTAACTCCTTTGCCTAACACTACAGAGTATTCTCCCCACCCTCTGTCAAACTCTTGCAATTGTAAGCACCATTCTCTTGATAAGGAAAGAGAAAGAAATCCTTTAAAAAGTCATTCAGGCTCTTAACAGCTTACATTACCAGAATATCTCAAATACAAATTCTATTAGATGCAAGGAGATCTCTGGATACTTTACAGGAAAATATGTCAAAAGGAAGTAATCTCTGATCAAACCAGAGTTACTGTACTGACCTCAACAGATATCAGCACTTTGCTAAAGTTCTACATTACTGTCACTGCACCAGATCTATACATACGGCTGCTACTTAAAATCAGTGAGATATGTTTGAGAACGTTATCAATGGAAACCGTTCAAGCATTCTTGAAGGCAACGTTATCACACAAACGTGAGAGAGGGAAAAAAATGGGGAAAAATTTTTTTTTTCAATCAATCAATTTCTCAGAGATCTCTAGTAATTAATTTTAAGGCTAAAATCACAGTGACGGTACTGAGAAGTGGACCAAGGCAGCATTTTTATGCTGGCATTCTCACAGTCGGGATGCCACCAGCCCATAGGACTTCCAATGCACATGGGGTGAATTCCTCATTGCTACCAAAAGAGCTTAAAACTAGCCTGTTTTTATTGAATTTGACTGCAGTCTTTAACACTGTGGGCCACATACAGTTTCTGAATTACACCTGACACAGGTGATGATATTTCCTATAAGTTAACCCAAATAATTCTTCCAAAAGATTCCAAAGTGCCAATGTTCAGCTATTTATCATCACATAGAAACTTCAGCTGTATCGTCTATACTGGGCTTTGATATGATCAGTAAACTGAGAGCACATATAGAATCATAGAATAGAATCATAG
>NW_009213799.1:0-28839 GCF_000690835.1 Fulmarus glacialis
TTATGGAGGCAAACATTCCTTTAACTCTTAATATAGCTGTTGCTGGGGCTTGCATTCGTCCGGTGCTGTTGCAAATAGTTGAGCAAGTGGATCTGTCTGAGCAAGCTGTTGCAAAGAAAGGAAAACTCTCCGAGTTTCAGAATATCTAAACACCTATTTGTTTAACTGTGTTCTCAAAGTCCTAGATTTTCTTTGGAAAGAAGATAAATTAGCTTTCCTGTCAGTACAGCCGTGGGTATACAGTTGGTTGTGCTATTAAGGTTGGTGGGACATGGTGGTACAAGAAGGCGGGGGCCGAGCCCCTGGCTGGGGTCCGTCAGTCCCACTCCTGCAGCTCTGGTGGGTTTTGGTTTTTTTCCCTGCTTGACACCAGCAGGGAACGGGGCCAGTGGTCCTCTGACTCGGTGTCAAGGAAGGGCGACAAAAAGCTTGGGATCTGGCTGGGATTTGTTTGTAAAAGTACGCAGTTTTGTAAGAGTTAATTTTCTTTCCGTAATTGTTAGCCATAATGTGTATAAGACCTCCACCTTGATATGATTCCTAGCAGATTAGGGATATTAGATAATTTCCTTCTATTTATTGTACTACTGCACTGTATTATCTTTCTATCACTCAGATAATTACTAAGGAAATCTACATTAATTTTTTTTGGCTAGCACAAGGAACTGCTAAACACTGGCATGATGTATTGATGTTTTACACAACAAAAGTTTTCCTCCTGTCATTGTACAACAAATAAAAAGATATTTATCAAAATGCAAAGCCTTTCATGGATTTTAAAGAACAAAGCAAATAAAATACAAGATGAGCATGGAAGCAAAACCTAGAGGCTTCCTTAACTGAACAAAATTAAGGACTCTGAAGCCTGGAGTACTGTACATATTAAACACTCACATTCAAGTAAGATGTTGTTTGCTAAATTATGAATGTGTGTAATTAAAATCTAGTGGCTGTTTCTATGAAAGATTTACAATGTTATTTCATCGTTTGTCATGGCTAATTAACAATATTAGATGAAGTTTTTCTTCTTCAAAGGTCTGATTTTTTCTCATTTATTTATGTCAGAAGTGATAAACAGAGTAGTTAAAAGCTTCTCTGGGTACAGTAGTGAGAAAAGCAACATGTTCTTTTACACCTCGAAGGTTCAAGGTTCACATCCCTGTGGAGTAAAGCAACTCCATCTTCTTTCTAGTGAGAATAATTAAAATTTTCAAAGTGCAGAAGTAACAGCCTTAAATACAGCACAGAATAATTCCGAACGTAACAGAAAGTATTGTGGGGCTTGATGGATGAATAAGAGAGAGTAAGTATAAAATGCCATAAATTAAGCCAGTCGTATTGCCTTAATAGTTGAGACAACCCTTGCATGAGCAAACAGAGCACAGCGCGGGGTTGTTTTTCATTACATCTAAGTGTGATGTGATCGTGTGGTGCAGTTCTCATGTTGTACATGTTCTTTGCCTCAAAGAATTACCCAGGGCTTTTAACAGCTGCCAGCAGCGTTTGCTTTACCCACCGCTGAATCGCAGCCACTTCTGGGGTAAAACACGACCACGTGGACCAAGAAATGCTGCATACATTTTTAATTGGGATGGCAGGAGGGATTGGGGTAGGATGAAAGTAACCGCTGGAGGTGGGAATTGACTGCAGCCCTGTGGTTAGCTCTAGCACCTAAGCGTGCGTTGGGGTCTTTGATATGGGGTGGTGGGCTCGCTAGCTTGCCTTGATACCGGGTGACTGCGATCAGAAGTTGAAGTGTGTTGAGACAAGGAGCCCTGTAAATCCTCTTTAATGCTTCGCTCTGTATTGACAAATGTGCATTTTTGTTTTTGTTTTTTTTTTTTCTTTTCCAGCCCCAGCAACAGCAGGTGGCTACGCAGCAGTTGGCCTTCCAGCAGCAACTCTTACAGATGCAGCAGTTGCAACAGCAGCACCTTCTGTCTTTGCAGCGTCAGGGGCTGCTAACGATCCAGCCCGGCCAGCCTACTCTGCCTTTGCAACCCCTTGCACAAGGTAGGTGAGGGGTTTGGGAGCTGGCTGGCAAAGAGATAGCATGCACGCACACGCACAGAAAATTGTCACTCAGTAAGAGAGAGAGAGAGATCTCATAGGCTGATGAAATAATAAGCACAGAAAAATCCTGACAGGCAGGGTGGGAATTATAAAGATGTTTTTTGAGAAGGGCAACACTGAAATCGTGGACCGCTCTGGCTAGCGGGAGGCGGGCGGTTTGGAGTTTGGATTCAATTTGCACCGCTATAGCCGGCTGGTGGACTCGAAGCTGCTGGTTGTGCTAATCTGAGCTTGAAATCCTTCACGGGAGGCACCTTAATCGATTCTGGGTGCTGGGTTCATGGCTAAGGATAGTGTGAGAGCAGCTTTTCCTTTTTTAATGTGTTATTTGGGGCCCTTTCTGGTTCCAGCCCGGCGAGGAGCCGGGCGCAGAGGAGCTCTGATCCGCACGCTGCCGAACTGTGGAAATGTGATTGTCCTTTGCTGGAGCTGAGAGGGAGAGATGGCCGTGTCTGCTCTCCGAGCCTGCTCACACGGCCTTCGTCTCGCTGCCTGTGTGCATCGTAACTTCATTCCTCCCTCCACACTGAGGCAAACTGGGATTAACTCCGTTTACTTTTAATGGTGTTATTGACAATTGGATCCTCCTACATCTTTATTCAGTCCTGCCCTCTGCAAGAAGTTAACTGTTTTGCTGAAATCCCTATTTGTACTTTTTTTTTTTTAAGATATTGATACATTGAAAGCAGTAACTACTTAAATACTTTTGACAGTGATTATAACCCAGGGGTTTTATTCTCTCTTTTCCTCTTTGGCTTGAATTTTTTTTTTTTTTTTTAAACTGGATTTGTCTGCAAGCCTTGGGACTTTTTAACAGACTTGCCTGAGCTGGCTGCTGTGATTAAGGCAGATTGTTCAAAGTTGGCATGGCTCAGGGAAGACCAGGTCTTTCAACCATGGTGCTGGTATTTCTGAATAATCATGCCTTTTCCTTCCCTTGCCCCGTAATAAATTTAAACATCCACCTCAACAGCTTGAGTCAGCTCAGGTTGAATGATTTGGGCTCTTCAAAGCAGCCTTAGGGCTGCTACTAGTTGCTAAACCATATGATGAGTTTACATTCAGCTAAATGGGGGGGACAGGACAAAATTGCTTCAGTTCTTCACCCGCCTTTTTTGTGCGTAGCTGCAAAAGGAGAACGAGGTCGCTGGTGAATATTAACTTGTACGGATAAAGGGAGACAAAACTGGGGAGTGGAGTCTGCTTTGCCACGTGGCTGGCAGGGTTTATTTAGGTTTATTTTTGCCAGACCCACAAAGGTATTTGGGCACCTAACTGCTGTCTCGAGAGGCTAAGCTTTTCGGGACCTGACACCTCCCTCTGCAAGGCTCAGTTTAGCATCCCAAAGCTGAACACCTGGTCTAGACTAGTCCTGTGCATGGGTCGGAGGCAGGTGGGCGGGAAGGCTGGGGGCTCAGGATCAGGCCTGGGGTGGTGGTTGGTCAGGTACCGTCGATGCGCGGTGTGATGGGGAGAAGGCATGAAACGAGCCCAGGAAAAAGGGCATGTAGACGAAACGCCATTTATACTTGCAAAATGTTGTAACGTGCATTAATTACACTTCAGATTTATTGCTGGAAGCATCCCAGGCTGTTCCCACACACCCACCGGACTCAAGCTTCAACCTTTCTAATTTTTCCCACAGCTCCTATACTATTAAGTTTGCTCGGTAAGGTTCATTGTATAGTACATCAGTTAAGCTGTCCAAAGGAGGGCAATTGGGCAGTGACAAGACACGCTCATGTGTAATGTGAAAGAAATGAATGTGGTGATGCATGAAGTGTAATCTGTGCGGTAACACATCGGAGACACCAGTAGGTAATTCAGCAGTCGTGGCATTGATTGATATGGTTAGCAGGGTAGTGTAACTATTAGTCCTCGCGGAGAAGCGTATTTAAAACCTAAGGGGTGCCGACTTGCACGCTGGAGACGGCGTGAGCAGAAAGGGCTGGTTCTTACAGGGAAATGAGCTGCGGGCGCTGGGGGTGGCTGGAGCCGGGGGCTCGGCGGCGGGAGGAAAGAGTAACTTGAGGATTCAGGCAGGTTGCAATACAGCACGATATTTTATTTTTTTTTATCAGAGAGACGATGGCTTAAAACTGATGTCATTATGAGGTTTAAATCAACTTTCTGCTTGCTTGAACATGGTCACCTGGGTATGGAGGTACAAGGACACAAAGAGGTTGAGCAACTCTGTTTGTCTTTGAGCCGCTGATACCTGGGGTTGGGAAATTGAGTTCCGTGAGCAGTAATCTGTCAACTGTCCCCACAACATACATTTTTTAAACCTGTGCCTACATTTCCTTTCATAATGAAGGGGACTAGTTGTCCTGAAAAATGCAATGAAGAGCTAGGGCTATAGTTTAAAATAATTGGTAAGGTACACTTTTTAGTTAAAAAAAAAAAAAAAAAAAATACCTGGGGTTGGGAAATTGAGTTCCGTGAGCAGTAATCTGTCAACTGTCCCCACAACATACATTTTTTAAACCTGTGCCTACATTTCCTTTCATAATGAAGGGGACTAGTTGTCCTGAAAAATGCAATGAAGAGCTAGGGCTATAGTTTAAAATAATTGGTAAGGTACACTTTTTAGTTAAAAAAAAAAAAAAAAAAAACAAAATATCATGCCCTTCTGTTTTCAGAGCAGTTTGCAAGACTGAGACAGATACTGGAAATGTGCATATTAAAAAAAAAAAATCATCCCTCTAGTAAATGTAGCTATGAATTCGGTTAAAAGCATTTTGCTTTTATTCTTAAGTATCTGTAATAGTAATAAATGTTTCTAAGGAGAGAATGCTACTTCATAAGTGATTTTTTTGTTATGTTTTTAGAACTAATACATTGTTTAAAGCTGTATTTTAGTTTCATTCTAGTTTTTAGTGC
The DNA here is from genome assembly GCF_000690835.1 of Fulmarus glacialis. Classification (NCBI taxonomy): domain Eukaryota; kingdom Metazoa; phylum Chordata; class Aves; order Procellariiformes; family Procellariidae; genus Fulmarus; species Fulmarus glacialis. The sequence continues at coordinate 4,957 of NW_009213799.1, forward strand.
TTGCCTATTGTCTTACACAAAATAGCACATCCTTTAATGTTATATTTGTGTAATCTTTTCTGCTTTGTATTTAGACACATCTATAATCTAGATTTTACATCTGTACATAGTAGCAATTTAAAAATAAACCAAATTTCAGCAGTGTTCTGAGCTGCGAGAGCTAGATCTTTAGTATCTGCAAAATGAAACTGCAAATCACACTTCAGATCACCAGTGAGTGAAAATAATAGGACTGAGACATCTGGGTGCCTGCTTGCTCCCGTCGATTTGGCAGTTTCAGGTCTAAATCCCGTTACTGGTACGTATGAAGTTGCAGCACCAGCAGTAGCGATCTCGGGTAATTGCAGCGCAGTTCTGGGAATCTGACTTAAAATTTAGCTCTCGCTGTTAAAATGAAACTGTTAAATGGTAAATTACATAATTTATTGCAAGTGTTCGTGGATCTATTTGACTTGCTTTTACCATTTGTTCTATTATTTTATTTAACCATTTTGCCGGATGAGTAATGAGCGTACCTTTCAGCTGCCCAGTTTGACAGGCTAGTTAGGAATTCTCTCCAGAATTACTCTAAAAGAACTAAATTTGGGGAAGGAGGAGGAAGGGTTTTTTTAATTCTATTTTATTAATCAAGTGATGTCAGTGATGTGGTCATTTTTAAGCAGTGGGTTGCGTGCAGACGCGTATGACATCACAGTTAACTCTTTAATTTAATGTCACCCAACCTGAAATCCTCCTTGTTATCTCCAGCATTTTTTCCCCCCACACAACCGGGTGGTTTTTATTTTTCTTTCAATATGCAGTATAGTTGTCATTAGTGCTAATATGAGTTACATGTAGGAAGGATAGATATTGTAGAGGAAGTTAGACCAAACCCCTTGACTTTTAGAGGATCTACAGCGAGGTATGAATATTATGTGTATGTATATTTGAACGGCTGTAACACTTGCAAGCTTTTCCTTGGGATAAAGCATTAGTAGATCCAGAAGTGACCAGGAGGAGAAGGGTGCCAGGGAGAAGAGAGTGAGTGCTAGCCTGTCTCGTAATTAAAAACCTGCAGAAATACAGATAAGGGGGTGGTGGCAAAAAAAAAAAAAAAAAAAAAAACCAATTATTTTTTCCCTTTTTGCTTATTCTGGAAAATAAAAATAGGTGTCGACTCATATGGTCTCATATCAATATGTTATCATCAACAGACAAGTCTATTCACTATTGTTTCAATTGAGTAAACAGTGGTGGAAGGGTCAGCCGTGCTCCCAGGTAATTGTTAGTGCGCAGACAGTCCTGTCAAGCGTGTTAGATAAAAATACATCCCACACTGTCACTTCGCAAGGTGTTTGAAAATAATAGCCCCGGTATAGCAAAACAGGACATAGGCTTGTGTACTGACCTTTTTCTTTGTTTAATTTGCTCAGAGGTTTAATTTCAGGGGACAAGTAATAATTGAATATGTCTAATAACTAAATGCTCATTTGGGACAAAATCCATCAAAATGTAATTGGCATTTGGGTCTGATGAAAGGAAAATGACGTGGCTTTAGAGAAACGGATGTGTCCTAAGAATATCTGATCACTTAATGTATAAATTGAAGCCTCTTTCATAATATATATTAATTGCAGATACTTAAGGATTTTAGCATTTTTTTGTAGTGAACCGTTACCGGAGACCAACTGTTTTTGTTAATGCTACTCTCGGAAAGGCGGGGAAGGTTATTGGTCTGTCGTGCAATAATTTACTCCTCTTTGATATGCAAACGATCCACGGTGAATATAAAAAAATCCTATCAGACTCATTTCACAGTTCTTAACCACTTAGATTCTCTGGAGTCTATCGCCTCATTAGACCAGTGCTCTCCAAAGCTAGCATAATTAAAATCTTTAACAGTTTAGCAAAGTAAAGATGTTTGGCTGATCACGTTGAGATGATTATCTATCCATTGTATTCTAAATGACAAAAATAAATTAAATTTAGACCTTGGCATTTTTTATTATGTGTTTCAAATGAATATAATGCATACTGCTGCCTTTTTTTTTTTTTTTTTTTTTATTTCAGTACCTTAGGTTTGGTGAGGTACGTGCCTGTGTGAGCTGCTGCTATCCACTCAGAAAATGGCAGGTTTCCTTAGGATAGCTCAGTGCTACAATACGCTGAAACAATGAACAGTCATCGAAATGATGATCTGGGAGCACGGTGATGAGAAACCTCTTCAAAAACACACAGACGCTGGCTTTTATTATTTTTTTTTCCCCTGAATATTTAAGTGATGCGTCTCTACTGCTAATTTTTTCCCATGGCCTTCTCTGAAAGAGCACTGAAACAGTCTTCAGTGAGAGAAACTTGACTTGTTTGATCATGTCACAAACGTAAGCTTTATCCAAAAGCATGATCTCAGCGCGAGCCCGTGTCAAAAAAGCCGCGGCGCCCCGGGCCCCCCTCCCAGCCTGCCGTTCGGCCCGCTGGAGTTTGCAAAGTTGTCACTTGCCTTATTTATTGAATGCGATGTCCTAAGCCTGGTGTCCATTTTGGCACAATTAAAAAAATATTTTTTTTTTTTATTATTATTTCTTGAAGCTTATTTTATGTTTTCATTTTACTTTTGAATGGCTCATTAGCATTGATCTAAGAAATGACAGTAATAATAGTGTTACTTGTATAGAAAGTTATACAGTTTTTCAGTAGACACATCCATCAATTAAGTGAGCAGTTCGAGAAACCAAAATTAATGACAAAGATAGGTGTGTTAATGAAATAATCATAGTATAATCAATTTGACTGTTAAAATTTGAAAAGCATTTCAGGAAGACAATATGAATTCATAATTTATGTCTAAAAGTGATTAATAAAAACTGTATTTAATAACAAAGCTATTTGTCATCATTTAAAACTTAAGCACAAAATTAGTCATATTGTGGTTCGTGTTGTCATAATAATAAAGCTGAGTGGGTTTTTTTTTCCCCAAGACCTTCTTTTCTTTTTAAAACGGGTTAGAAAGTATTCACTTTCCTTAGAAAAAATTAAAATAAATAGTATATTTAAAAAAAAAAAAATAGTAAATTTGTCCAGCTGACTGCAGAGTAGCCCTTGGCCACCTTTGCTGTCAGCCTTGCTGTGAGCTTGGGGCAATTTCTTCCTGAGTAGGGACTCTGGAAATGGGCCCTCTGTAATTTTAATTACAAAAAATAATCATAATTAACATGGAGTTTGGGGTGGGTGTCCTGTTGTGCGGACCCCCCTGCCCCACACCCGGATTTTGCCTTGCGTAGGTATTGCAGGTGTCACACCAGACAATTTAGCAGACGTGCAGCGTTCAGTGTTCGCCTTTAGTTATTAAAAAAAAAAAAAAATACATGCGCAAAAACACACACACACACAACTAACACTAGGCTTTGTTTACTGACTCTTTGATTTAATTACTGTTTGAAGACGGCCGAATTAGCTGTTAATTGATTTAATTATCCAATTTGTTTGTTTCAGGCATGATTCCAACAGAACTGCAGCAGCTCTGGAAGGAAGTGACAAGCTCGCACACAGCGGAGGAGGCAGCCAGCAACAACCACAGCAGCCTGGACCTGTCCACCACCTGCGTCTCCTCCTCCGCTCCGTCTAAGACCTCCTTAATCATCAACCCGCACGCCTCAACTAATGGACAGCTATCGGTCCACACTCCGAAACGGGAGAGGTAGGTACCGGCGGGGTTTCTACCCGTGAGCATCTCCGAACAGCGTGCCGAAATGATGGCGAAATTGTTGGGAGCGGTGGCCAACCGCCTTGGCCTCGGTTTTGTCCTCCACGTCTTGCTCCGTCTGATTTTGGCGTGGTTGAATAGTCTCCACTGGGCAGAATACGCTCCTTTTGTTCAGATCTTTATGGCTTGTTAATTGGATCAATGTGGGCACAATTAGCTAATTAGAAGTGCATTGGATAAGCGTATTGGGGGAAGTGTGAAGAGCGTAAGCTGGTTTTTTTTTTTTCTGAGTTTTGCATCCTGGGTGGTGTTACTCTTGATGTGCTTTGGGTTTGCAGGCTGGAGGTGAGGAAAAATATCTGTTGGTCAGTACAGGCTGACCAAAACACCCGTTTTTCTGCCAAATTTCAGTGCCCAATCTCGTCTAACACGTTTGCCTTTTTTTACTCTGTATTTACCTGCTTTCACAAGACAGGATAGGCTTGAGTTCACCAGGTTTCTCTAAAACAAAGTGGATTTTTTTAAGTGCTGATGAAATTAGCTAACTGGTGTTGTTTGGCTTTTAAAAGTGTGAGTTAATTTATACTTGCTAGGCTTGCATTGTTAACAGAAATGGCTTAAATCAGGGGTTGTCTGTTGACGTGCTTCTCGGCGCGGGCTCTGCTTTATTCCAAAGGATGCTTTATTGCAGGTTTGTTTCTTTACACCCCCAGATTTCACTGAGGCGTGCCTAACAACATAACTTTTGCTTACGGCGAGATAGACGGTCCCAGGAGCTCGGGCCGTGGGTGCCAGCGCCTGCTGCAGCCTTGGCGTCGCTGCCGGCTGCGGAGGAGGAGGAGGAGCAGGGTCTCCGGAGTGCGCGAGCAGCGTGGGCGCAGCGGGGAGGGCAGTGCTTCTTTGCATTCAGGAGAGTCCCTTTGCCCATCTAGAAATGTTATAGCAGATTCTAGTGAAAGCTGGATTTTATGGAAACTGATGGCTTTGTCTTTCCGTCCTCCGTTTATTCATTAGAAAGAGGATAATGGAATTTTTAAGCCATAGAGTTTATGTTTCTGATGGTCTGAAAGTAGATTGATAGGGAAGCTATATAAATACCTCTTATATCTTTCTAATATTAAGAAAATAGTGCTGTTAGGAATAGATAGATTTTTAAAGGGGAGCACACCCACAGTTGAAAGAACTGCGTGTGTAAGGCATCATTTTATATCCATTGCAAGGACATGTGGGGGAACATCAGCGTACACATTTATAATGCATGTAAGCGTCAAGGACATGGTTTTCATGAAGACTTACATGGGATACTAAAAACAATTTGATGTTTATTAAACAATTACATTCCCTTTTTGTTGCATATAGAGCTGAACAAGATGGGTTTATGACTTTCCAATAAATTTTTTATCTATGTTTTTCTTACCAAGTATATAAAACAAAAACCCATGCAGTGAAATGGATCTTCTTTCACTGAACAGAGGCATGTGCTGTCTGCTAATGCTTTTTGCTAACCGAGGAAACAGTATGCCATTGCTGTTAAGTTTGAAATGCAGTGGAAATACAGGAATCTGTTCCAAAGTAAGAAATTTCTCCGTGTATGCTGTCAAGCAGAACTGGAAATCCATGTGTCTGAGTCCTATAATTGTGGCCTGGAGGCAATTGGGATACATATGTTTTTATTAGTAAAGTTCCAGATAAATTAATTAGGAAGGCATAAACATGCCATGGTATTGTTTGAGACTGTATAGGTTAGAAAACTTAAAATCCTTAGTGGTTGAATTGATAGCTGTATTGTTAAAGCTTGCCATAATACTTTCCTTACATATCTATTGAGTTCTTTACAATATCAAAATACAAAAATAGGTATATTTAGGAATACAAATAAGAGGGCTACAGACTTTGCTTTATCTTGCCTCTATTTGGTACGTGGAAGGTTTATGCCATCCATTTGCTGCAGTGATTGAATTACATCTTTATCCATAAGTAGAGCAGGAGACTACACGCAGAAGAATGCCTACTGATGCACTTAAGGGTTTTGTTGCAGTCTCATCAGGCACCGTGGTGCCTGCCTGGATTTCATATGACACAGAAACTCCTCTTGTTGAGATCTGTTGCACTGGCTTCCTTCCTGAAAGGGTATTTATCTACAGGCAGGGGGCTCGGGGCGGTGAGTGAGCAGTGAGAAAAGAGTAGCTGTGCTCCGCCGTCAGCCCACAGAAGCTGAAATTTTAGCGTTCTTACAAAAGAGAGAGCACAGGCATGAGCAGGGTTTTGGTCATTTCTTGATCGCAGAAGTTAAGACTAGAAATAATCACGGGTCTGGTGGGAGCATGATTTGGCTAGACTTGGAGACAAACCTGCGCGTGTTCTTGTACCCAGCTGGTTGAGCCCAACAACTTAGCTTGCGAATACAAGCGGACTTGTGGTGGCGGTCCTGAGCCCGGCTTGGGTCTGTTGGGGCTGTTGAGGGGCTCACAAGGGAGCTGTCAGCCCTCTGCCTCCCACCGCACAAGTCCGCAGCTTGGGCTGGCCAGGGCAGGTTTTGGGGTTGTGGCTTCCCCCCGTCTCATTCCTGCACCTTCTGTGCAACTGGCTGTTAGCTTTGGTCTGATAAAACAAAGAGCTATTTATTTAGATTTAAACAACAGTATAAAGCACATAGTAAAAGCTGTAAGTGTCCTAACAGTTAACCACAGCCACATCATAACGACTGCCCAGCAGCAATAAATAATCATATACAGGTAACATTAACTTTTAGGGCGTGCTGTAAAGCTGTTTTCCCCCCCTTCCTCTTGGGCTTTTGAGAAGGAGTGGGCTGCAGGAGGCAAGTTGGTTATGTGGGAGTTACTATCGTCACTGTCATCTCCGGCACGTGTCACTGGGACAGTTCAGGCTGTGTTTTACGGGGTTCCTGGTCCCACAGGTCAGGTTGCGAGGCTGCTGGAGACCGGTGAGGCAGGAGGCACTCGGCTGACCGCAGCGGCAGCGGAGGCACCTGCGTAAAAGTCGTGAGGTGAGCAGCAGCTCCGCTATACGTCTTGGGTAAAAACACATTTTGGTTATAAACAAGGGGTTTAAAATAGCAGGAGAAATAGTCATTGGCTGCTCGGCGTGCCCACGCGTCGCCGTGCCACGGGCCCAGCCTCGCGGTTGCGCGCAGCGGAGCTTTAGTCCTGCGCAGGCTGCAGGGATGCAGCTCCGCTGTCACCGGTGACGCCGCGGGGCTGCCGTGCTCGCAGCCAAGCGACAGAAAAAGTTCTCCTTTATGGCAAAAAAGCAAACGGCAGGCGGGTGGCCAGACTCACCCTGGGACGTTCGAAAAGCAAAAATACATTCGAAAGCAGGAGGCATCCTCTGCGCCTGGGCACGGCCAGGGAGCATTGCGGGGCTGCTCTTGGTTTCTGTGTGCTTTCTGTGTGTATGGCTTCCACAGGAATGAAACAATTCCAGCTATAAATAATGGGTTAATGCTTTCATTCATTTGGGCTTTAAATGTATATTACATCTCTGCTTTTGTCCCACATTTCGCCCAGTTTCTGTAAGTAGCAGCAGCAGCAGCTCTGGGGTTTGGTGCACAGCAATCTGTTAAGGAGATAAATAATCTGCTTTGGCATGACACTCCTACTCTCCTCTTTAATTTGTCTTACACAAGGAAAATTATAATTAAATCATTCAGGGTAAACCCTTGAGTGTAGAGAAGGAAAAAACACACTTTGGTAAAGATTGCCAATAGAGACCAACTTCCCTGTTGTGCCGTGCAGAGACATTTATCAATATTCAGCACTATTAAAGAGAGAACATTTCGTGTGATTTGTGAGGCGGATGCCAAAGCTCAAATCAAGGCTTGTTAAGATCCTTTCCCCATGCAATCATGGGCATTCAGCATCATTAGAATTCAGCACTGACTGTGTGTTTCATGCTTTGATTTTACTCAGACAATTTAATAATGTTTATTGTGCTGATTATATATATAAATTCACTCAATGCAATAAACATACCTCAGTCATCAGTACCCTAAGGGAAATATTTAGTTATAGATACTTGTATTCACTCAGGATAAGCGAAAGTGAGACCATCAGCCAGCATGCAAACCTCTCATCATCTTATCAGCATTTGGGTTTCTTCAGTAACAAGCATTTTCTCTACACAAGTAAATAAATAAATAACGGGAGCCAGTTAAGTACATCTGCTGTGCTTTGAAATGTCAAGGACGGTACTCGCTTTCCATCTCTTTCCGCTGCATCTTATTTGGGGGAAGCTCGATTATTTTCTTAAGAAAAACAGCAAAACAAAGCGGTGGATGCCCAGCCGCTTTAGGTGACTACTAACTTTACAACCTGATGAGCAGTGGGCATCCCAAAACCTACGTGCTTGGGAATATTCCCGACGTGGGTGGGTTTGGATAAGTAGAACGGTGCAGAATTGATCAGCGCTTTGCGGTGAGCGGAGGTTGCTCCAGCTTGGGCTTGAACCGGGAGGTCTGGGGGTGCTGTGGAGCGGCGCGGGCGCCTGTGTGCGGGTCCCAGCCCCTGGCACCGATCTGTATCGACTGCAGCAGCGACAGGGTGGTACAGGAGCCTGTACGTACGTAAACAAGTGAGTTAATGAAGGTCCAGACCTGTTAATTTAGGAAATGCAGCTGTTTGCAAGAGGTCAGGTGAAGGGTTGGAGGTAAAGGCTGCATGTCCAAGAGACCTTTCTCCATCTGCCAGCAATCCCTGGTTTGTCCCCTGTTGTCTTCGTACCCTTTCCAACCATGCTTGAGTCTTGTGCTTCCACATAAGCAAGCAGCCATCTCATAGGAAAAATAGATGGGATAAACAAGGGGATTTTTAAATGACTTTTTCTTGCCAGCATCGTGGGAGAAAGGAGTCTGGAGAAAGCTCTGAAGGGAAGCGAGAGGAACGGCGTGGCAGACCAGTGATCTGCTGGTTGGGCTTAATGCATTGTGTTTTACTGTTGTTATCTTCCGTGCCAGCTGATCCTCCATCAAAATCCCAAGGCCTTTAGATGAGGGCATTAGGATTCAGCACAATTAAGAATTACAGACTTTGGTCCATTATTAATGCTCGGGATGAAACAGTTCAGCCTGCAGTCCATATGCTCCCAGGGCCTGATCCTCTCTTGGCCTGCCTCCCCACGTAGTCCCTGGCATTCGTTCTGCACTGGTGCCAGCATCAAATCTGCTCGTCCGCGTCGGCTCCTCTCAGTTGCTCCATGCAGTTGATTTTAGCTCGTTACGCGTTGTCATCAGCAGAGTTTCATTAGATTAGGTTAGCTCAAATCCATTCTCCCTTAAGAAATGGGTGTTCCTGGGGTCTTTCCTCCCAGAAGGAGGAACACAAACCCCATCACGACCCTTATGTTGTCACCCACGGGCTGAGCAGCCTCGGGTGCCTCCGTGCAGCTTCCTTGCTGCGGAGCCGGGTTGGAGCCGGAGACTCGAGCCGAGCCTGGATGCCCAGCTGCGTACCCGATAACCCATCCCGCTCTCTGCGTGGCTGCTGCGTTTCTTCTCATTGCACCTAGTTACAGGTGTGACGGCTGTGAGGCCGGTTGGGCTGTTCAGTGACGGTGACGCTACGACAGCCGGAGCAGGGCGCCGGCCCGGCCGTCTGCATTTATTATGTGCAGATTCGACCCAAAGCATCCCACTACCTGATCCCTCGGCGCTCGCTCCCCTGCCAAAGAAACCACCACCAGTTACTATATGCTCTCCCCATCTGAGTCACTGCGCTGTGTAACCGGCTTTGAAAAAATATCAGCCGTGACTCAGACCTGGAGTTGCTAATCTTCAGTTTTAAGCCTTATCAGGCAGTTTTTATTGTTAGTGCTTTTCAAATTTGGGTGTGTAGCGTCCTTTGCGTTGCCCACACCTACCGTCTGCCGCGGCACTCACGTTTTCCAGAAACCTTCTGCTAAATGAGTGGTACGGTACCGCCTGCTCCTCAGTCTGCCTGGGAGCTCTTTGATCAAATTGCGCTTTTCAATTAATTGTTTCGCTAAACCCTGGAACAAAAAAATTATTTTGCCCTACAAAATATGCAGAGTTAACCAGTCTGTGATTATTTGGTGTGGCCCTTTGCTGGTAAGTGTTTGACACTTTGCCGTCCTCGGGAAGCCGCCCCGGCATCAGGGAGCTCCTGCACGCCAACGCTTCCCTGCTTTCTGGTCCCGTGTAATAACCATCAGTTGTACAACTCCAAACACTAAGCTAATGTATCAAAAAGCACTTAAAATAGATTGGGTGAGCCTTGGCAGACGCCTGACAGAACTTTTCCAAATTTTAGCATATGTATTGTTTTATTCCTCCATCTGGCCAACAGATCATTGTTTGATATCTGAGTGCTTTGCATATCTCCTCCCTTTTCTTGCAACTGAGATACTTACACGTGCATTTAATACAGCTTAATGCTATTTTTACATACCAGAGAAATAGCTGATGGCTTTCTGTTAATTGCATGCACTTTGCAGTTAAACTTTTACTAAAACATTCCTGTCTAAATACTTAAAGTCCAATGAAAATTTGTCCTCTTCTTTTATTAGAGGTGTTTATGTAGTAGTCTTAAAAAGGGACCTGTTTCTGGTTTACTGCACCGTGGATTCCTGTTTCTTTTTATTTCCTCCTGTGTGCAAGTTGTCCTTCCTCAGCATTTGCTCAGGAGATCTGACTATCCTAAAGAGCTGTGCAGGGAGCTAATGAAGAGCTGTGTTATTTTTTTATCATGGGTATCACAGCCTGAGAGTGGAAAAGAAACACCCTTGAAAATGCCATAAAAGTAGAGGAGAAGTTAGGTGATTTTTGTGTGACTGTTTTTTCTGCTGTTCAATAAAAATCGAGCAGTTAGTGTGACAGCTGTTATATCATGTTATATCGTACTGCTAAGATATTGAGTAGCATTCAAAGTAAAACTCCACCATTAAGCTGTATAAACTTTATCCGTTTCACTATGGTTTAATGGAAAAAAATGAGTTTCTCAATAAAATGACATCATTTTTCCCAGGTTGTAATGTTCACTTTACAACTGTTTTTCTTTAATTCAATTTATTTTACTTTTCTTTTTCTTGGCGTCCTTTTTTTCTTGCAGTTTGGAGAGGGGGAAATCTCTTCTCGTAGAGCAGCTAGGTACTGCTCAAATCTCTTTTCCCTTCTCCCCCCTCCCTCGACATCTTGTGCTAATCTGGAGCTCTATTTTTGTCAGTCAGACAGGGTTATATTTTCAAAGTAGTGAGACGCACATTGAAATTTGGTAATCGGGATTTGTGGCTCTACCTGCTGCACATTGAGGGGTGGGGGAAGGAGCCCAAAGAAAATTTACGTTGCATTGCTTGCTGCTGGAGCAACATTTGTGTAATGCCATGGGGTGTTTTTCCCTATAGCTGGTGTTCTTAAGGTGGGAGGGCTGTAATTTCTTCTGTGTGATCAGGAAAGACGTATGTATATTACAAAGTGTGTTCTTCTCATTGAAACGATGGTATAAGCCCAGGCAGGGAAACTGCTAATAAGTGTCGCAGCTTGTCATTTTGGGCTGCGTGAATAAAGAAGATAACTATTCCGTTGGGAAACGATCTCGGGAACTGAGCAACAGATCCGCTAGCCAGCAAATTCTTTTTAACCATAATTTTCCTTTTTGTGTGTACTCAAAAAAAACCATCATGATGGGCCCTTAAATACCATTTCATACACAGAGCACAATTTCCACAGCACAGGTGGTGCTAATATAGGACAGTCCCCTAGGCACTTGTCGCCAGGAGTTGTACAGCTTGTTCAGTGTCTGCATCCATATGGCAATCTGTCCCATTCATAGAAAGACATTGTAGCTGTGCCTGTGGGTGCTGTGGTCAATGTAGTGTAAAAAGTAGATTTTAACTCTCGGCAACCTATGTTCTGCTGTTTGTTTTATCGTAGAATCCAATTTATAACATGTGGGAAGAAAAATCAGCTCTGAGCAAATTCCAGAACAATCTTGCTGGCTTCAGTTTTTGTTTATTCTTGGAGCGCATGGTTAATCAGCAGGTGCACCAGCCCCGCGCCGCTCTAATGAACAGTTTACAGGAAGTCTTGCTCGGAAGAAACATTTTCCTCGTTGTTTATACTGTGAATTAACTCAGAAGTTGCAAAGCTGTAAACGATGTTAGCTGGCTATATATGTCACGCAAGTCTGTTTCTTTGTCTTTTTTTTTTTTTTTTTTTTTTTTTTAATAGAGTTGCATGGGTTTTTTGTGGGTGTGCTGTGCTTGGGGAGGATGCTGAGCCCCTCGGTACCATGCATTGCGATGCTGCCCAGCCAGGAGCTGGTAACTGCCCCGCAAAGGGGCTCTCCGAAAACGGGGGGCTGAAGTGTTAGCATTGCACAGCGGTTCAAATCTAAACAAGTGAAGATGATTTATGGCTGCTCTGGTATCTATCATTCCAATGCCAAATGTTGTTATGTTTTAGTGTGACTATTTGTTATGCCTTTTAGTAAACACAAACAAATAGACCGCCTAGCACCTGCAGCAGCATATGATATTTACACTACCTGTATGATTCAGCACGCTTCCCTGGGGAAGCAGGCTTGTGTCCTCTCCATTTTAGTGCTTTTTTAAATAGCATTCTTTGGAGAGAAAGCATGTGGCAGAGAGAATTCGATGCTTTAACTGTATTTCTCCCATGGAGTCATTATTTATCTTAATTATTTTTTTATAAACCTTTTCCCAAAGGCACTTTCCTAGCTGCCGCAGGGGTGTGCGGTGGGTGCGGGCTCGCCCGGCGAGCTGCCAGGCTGTGTGAGATGTGACGGTCACCTTCTGCGCGGGTTTTGTGGGGCCCGTGGGTCGGGGTGAAAAGTAGTGACGTGAATAATCCCTGTTAATCATATTTGTTGACGTATTGCCGGTTTATATAAGGGTGAAAGACTTGCCTCAACTCTAAGTGTAACAGAATATAATTTTGTTAAACAAGAATAGATCTTGTTTCTCAGTGTTTTCTTTTACTATAAATTTAAATGTAACAACAGAATATAAATTACAGTAAAATAAGGTTGGCAAACAGGATCTTTTTACAAAGTATGTATGTACTTTTGTAATTTTACACCTCAGTCTCGGTGAAGTCCAAGGTCTAATCCTGTGTTTTTAAACTTGCGCGTGTTCTTAAAAGTGTTGCTGAATCGGGGCCAAAGCCTTTCCATTGCCACCTCCCTCTGCCGCACAGTTGGGTGCGTAAGAGGGATGGGATTGCTGTGCTGAAAGTCGGGTAAAAAAAAAAACCAAAACAAAAACAAACCAACCAAACCAAAAAAAAACCCCACAAAAGAACCTGAAAACCAGCAGAACCCCCCCAGCCCCCCACCCCAAAACCCAAGAAAGTGGTAGGATCACATTTTTTTCCTAATTAAACTAAGATACTGAATCAATCCGTTTTCATCTGAATAAATTAGGAGGCTGTTCAGAGAGGAATAAAATGAGATTTAGCAGGGATAAGTAGAAAGTAGCCCAGCTAGGAAATAAAAATTCCAAACTGCCGGTTTGACGTGACACGTCAGCTGCTCAGCATCAGTTGTGTGGGAAATGGCTGAGGCATAATCGGGGTTGAGAAATTAAGGTGGGACACCGTGCCGTGTCTTAGTTAAAAAGGTAAATGCAGTCATGGGAGGCATAAACATGCGTGTTGCATCCGAGTCCTTCTTTTTTCCTGTTCTGCTTTATGCAGAACCAGTTAAACCACATTGAGAGTGTGATGTACAATTGGCCACTCTCCTGCAGAAAGGATAAAGAGAAGCTGGAGCAAATACAGAGGAGAGCAGCTAGGATGATAAAGGAGTTGGAGGGAATAGGCTATGAAGACAGATTAAAGGGAATTAAAGATCTACACCCTGGAAAAATAGAGGCTCTAGGAGGATGTGATTATGGTATGTAAGTACATGAAGTGATGCTACAAAGAAGAAGAGGGAAAAAATTGTTCTCATTAGTTAGCGGTGCTGGAATATAAAATCCAGCGTTTCAAATCGTGTGCGTCTGGGTATATTTGATGTACTTTTCACTACAGTACCTAGGCGCAAGGCTGAAATAAAAAATAGGAGTTTTAAATAGTAGAGAAACTCGTTAATTCAAGTGCAGGAATGGAACTTCCACCTGCGATAAGTGACGGATTCAATACTGGGTATTTTTGCAATGGGCATTTCTTTTAAATGGTCTAGAAATACGTTCCATTCCTCCAAGGAAAGGATGTAGGGCAGTGGCTGTCCGAGCCCCGTGGCAGTTCTGCTGCAGGGTTGGAAGAGCCTAGAAGAAGTACGTAGTACTTTCAGAGTGCTGGAGGGTCATAATGTTGATTAATAATCCAAACCATCAGTGCAGAGATCAAAACCAGAAGATGATGCGTATAATTACCCAGTCTGGTTATACTCTTTGCAGTGGGGATGGGGGTAGAAGAGAAGGGGAATGTTAGCCAGATTTTAGCTTGGTCTTGCTGCAAATGCTCCAGCGCTCTCCTTGCAACAGGCGTTTGGAGAATTAGTGCCAGAAGAGGCGTAAGGATGGGGGGCAGTGATTCAGGGTGCATTGCTGGCCTTGTGTTACAGCAGCGATGCTACGGCTCTGCTTTTTTTTTTTTTTCCCCTTTCTTATACTACAAGTTAGTGCATACCGTTTAGAAGACAGGATTTCAGCCTGTAGGCTGCAGTTTTAACCTGATTTGTCTTAAATTGGTGTAGTCATTTAAAATGTAATATACCATTCCTGTTACTTCCAATAGGGCTTGATGTAAAACATGAGCTTCTTCTAGTCCTAGGTCTGGACGTGGACTAAAGTAATGAGGATCGGGAGAAATACAGCTTTAAAAAGCATCCAAAAATATGCAAGACAGCTCTAGGAAGAGCTGCCACTGGCCACGCACATCAAATGCCACCTCTCCTGAAGGCCCACAACCCTCTGCTAAGCTTTATCCAGCGGTGGAGAGGCATTTACCCTGCTCAGACAATTCTCTGTTCAGATCAAATACCCGCTTTCTGGGCAGTTTCTGAGGCTTGGTCGGAAGCATGAATGTCTAGAAGTAATCCATTTCAGTATATGGCTTAATACTTTTATTGATTTTCAAAATTTTATTATTTTTTAAAATCATTGGGGTTTTTTAAATTCACAGTTTAGAGAAAAGAGGTGCTAAGCCACCTGAGTAAGAATTCAGAGGGATTTGTACCAGTGTAACTTCACTGCAAAACACATCCTTATTCAATTGATTTTGTCGTGAAGGCAGGAACTTGCATTCGAGTACAGTTGGTACAAGGATTTAATCATTACTGCTTCCGTTTTGATTTTAAATCAAATACAGCGAGTGTTTCTGACTCAGAGAATTGTGACTTTCCACCAACTTTATTCCGTCGGTGCCTTTCGATGAGCTTTAGAGCTCACTGGGCAGTCACGAATATGGGAGACCCGTGTTGGTTCCCAGTTGTGTCTCTCCTCCTCCTGTACAGGACCAAAATCGTGGCATTTTGCCTCGACGGCTGTGCCATCCACGTCAGACCCGGGGGGAATGTGGTGTGAGACTGAGCCCCGTGCTCCTGCCTGACTGTACACCGACATCGGTTTCATGGCAGCTGGCAAAGATGAGGTCGCTTTCTGTTGCCCCTGAGAAATAAAATAAAATTTAAAAAAAAAGGCAATTATGCAGTTTCTGTGGGTGCTCTGCTCAGACCCCTTCCAAGAGGAAGGCAGGAGATGTCATATTGATTTTTCAGTGTGCAGGTGGCTCAGGCATGTTCTCTGCACCGTTAGAACGTGAGCAGATGCTTCATAACCGTAATAGAAAAATCAAGGATGCTTCTCTACATCACTGACTTCCCCCAGTGTTTTGGCAAAGACCGTTGGCCCAAGCAGATGTGGAAGAGAGAGAGTGGAATATGAAGTGTGTCAGCATCATAAATATTTAAAATATGGTCCACTGTGTGGCAGAAGTACTATTACTGAGGCTTCTGCTTAGCTGGTTTTTACGTTCACCCGTGATTTTTTTGCCAGTGTGTACAGGCATGGTACCCAGTTTCACACAGTAAGTATGGGTTGAATTAAACCATACAACACAGGTAGCTTTCATGTCAGTGCTTTGGTCGCTACTTTCCCCAATACCCAGTGTGTTCCCATCTCCCTTTCGGGTATACTGTCATTTTTACTCTCCATCAGGGCTTAGCTGTCTGTGGTTTCTCTTATCTCCCATGGTTTTGGGTCCCAGAGTGTGATTCTTCAGTGATGCTCTAGCACAGCAGATACATTCCAAAAGTGAAATGGCTGAAGCGGTCCGGGTGAGCGGGGCTGTGCAAGTACCAGCTTCGACAGCCATCCCTGTCGGAGTAGGTGGTGAATTTGCTTCCAGACCCTCTGGAGATCCTTGGGGTTGTGAAGCAACATAGTTTGAAGGAAGCAGAGGTGAAAACTCCTCTCCTCTATCCAGCAAGCACAGAGGAGCTGTGGAAGTGCCTGGCCCTCCTCCCCTCTCCTCCTTACTGGAAACGGGGCTGGAGGCAGCAGAAAGTAAGTGGACACTTACGCAGTTTTCAGCTTCCCACATGGATTTCGTTACTCTGTCGTATGTCATGAATAAGCTGACTTACGCAAGACGTTTTACTTGCCAGAGGGTTATTTGTTGTACTTCGATGTAATAACGCTGCACTATTGCATGATTTGGAAATAATTCTATTGTGTTAAGTATTTTGTATGCAAATACCTTACGAGGAGAGAAAAAAAAAACCCACATAATCTTGATTTTTACATCATTTATTCCTTCACTTCTTTGAAAATTATGTCTTGTTATAAAATCACTTCCACTAACTAGTGTTGCATCACCAGTACCCGACCACGAATATGCGTTCCTAGGAAGGAGAGGGTGACAGAAACAAACACCTACTCTAATGTGTCATTAGAAATCAAACAGACCTAAAACTTGCTTCTGCTTGCCAATGCTCAGCTCTTCTACGCGTCTGTCTCCGGCAGCGAGACCAAGGATGCATCCAGATTACAGAAACTGCGCTTGCATGCAGACAAAATATCATTGAACAATTTAAGATTATAGGTTTGCATTGTGCCCACAAAGCTGTTTGTTTATGTATTGGATTAAAATCTTCATTTTCCACCTCTATTTGCTCAAACAAAGTGAGTACTTAGATCAGTTAAACAGAGTTCTCCATTCATTTCCACTGGCTGTATCCTTTGTGCGTTACATCCGCTTCTGTATAAACCCGCTCTTTGTTTTGTTTTGAGGTGCTTCTGAAGGCTCTATCAGGGAACAAGTGGCAATCTATAACATCTTCAAAAGTGGGATGGATAAAATAGCAGTAATCTGATACTGACACGTAAAGGTCACCGAAAGGCACCGCTGAAACCCCCCCCGAGCGGGATGGGAGTAGCTGCCTTCGGAAAGGCACGCTGCCTACCGAGGGTGCCTGCATTCGTCTTTCGGTACCGAGGGGTTTTTTTTCTTTTTGAAGTGTCTGGTTTTGGCAAGTTGAAATAGTTGCTCTGCCTTGTTGAATGGGAGTGGAAGCTATACGTAGGTGTTAAGTATGTTACGCTTAACGTTGTGTTAGCAAAATGACCTTTTAAGTTCCCGTCTACAGTCAACACCAATCTTTCTGGTTATAGACTTCAACATCCTGAGCATCGTTTACAGTTTGACACTCTTCTTGGTCATTCCGTCATTTTCTTTGGACACAATACTGGGGTATCATGTCCTACATAGTTTGTCTTGTCTTGTGCAAGTTCCCTGGAAAGAAAAGAGATTTGCACTTGGATTTAAAAAATAAATACAAATCTCGGTAGGGCTCTTCCCGTTGACTTGGCCATGGCCTTTAGGCTCTCACAGAGAAACTTTAAAAAACCCTGCTGGGGGTTTAAGCCATGTGACTCCTGTTGATATTATAATGAGATTTACAGTGCTTAAAACCCACAGGGGACTGACTCCTTACTTGGCGTCACATGGCGAGGACTGCATATATGGGTAACGCGCACTGTGTAAATTAATACACTGAATTTTTTTTGGGTTCTGCCAAACACACTGAAATTGTAACTCTCGTGTAGTCTTCATGGGCTTTAATGGAGTGTTAACATGAAAGCCTACTTTCTCACCCTTTGCTATATTCAGGTATGGAAGCAGATGATAAACCCCATTATTTTCTGAATTATTCTTTTCCGATGTGTATGGAGGGCGTTTGACCGTATGCCTGTCTGGTTTGGGTGGACGGTGTTCCTTCAGCCATCCTCCCTCCTTCTCGGCTGAGGAAACGTGTGGTGTAGCATTTTCTTAATTTCCTTGCAAGGAATGCATCGGTCCCTTTGTTCTTTCAAAAACTTACCTGATAGAGCTTCTCCCCACTTGCACATTTTAGAAAAACTGGTGAGGTTAAACCAGTGTAATATTCCCTTATAGAAAAGGCCTTTGAAAGTCTCTTCACCTATAGTGGGTTTTTTTAGGAAATTACCTTGCACATACATGTATTTACTCTTCAAGAACTATTTGTAAACAGCTGAAAATAAGATTTTAATGAAACAATGATTTAGGGTCATGTACAACTTGTAATACCTTTTCCAGTCAGATCTGTACCTTTTTTTAATTTAAAAAAAAAAAAAAAAGTTACAAATAACTTGAAAACCCACCTTCAATTATCTTCAGATTCTTGTTGGGCCTAAAGTCAAAAGTAGCAGAACCTGGGCAAGAATTTCTCTTGCAACTTCTTTGCATTTGGGATAACATCTCAGGGGTGTGTTCTACGGTGACCTTGCTATCCAGTGCATCAGAAATAATACAAGAACACAATTTTGTTACAGTATGCAGGCAGATAATATTACAGAACAAGAATAAACAGCATTTCCACATGTGTATGAAAGTAAAATGGCAAAAAGTAGGCGTTTATCCATAACGTTACCTGTAATCCAGGATAAAATAAGTCATAAAAGCCACACCTAGATGCTGGTATGTGTTCATATCCTTTGTGTATGTTTGAAGTTCATAATACAGCACAGGCATACTGTAGCAAAAAGATTTGCTATGAAAAATAGATACGTGTGTGAGCAAAAAATAGAGATTTCAATATTATTTTGACTTTTTATTTTTAAAGTCATCTAAGGTTATGGAAATTGTTGGAAAAATAATTCCTTTACTTAAGAAGTTTCCATGCAGAAGTTGAATAAAGAAGATATTTTAGAATATGGTTCATCAGTTAGTGCAACAGATACATTTCCCTGAGCACCACATGGCCCGGATCAAAGCATCTCATGACTTGGATCAGTGCAGCCAAATCATTACGTATTGATTGGAATCCTGCTGATAGTGCTCATATGAATTTTTTTCTTTAACCCTGGTTTCAGTAGTTAGAAAGCTCTGTGGCGTTCCTGCCAAACCTCAGCAAGGTTAACAGCCCTCACTAACCCCTCATACTGAGGAATCCTTTGATTACATGGTTCCTTTTTTTATGATGAATTTTGCATTTGAAAATAGTGGTGAACCTTCTTTACTGGGACATAAGGTGGCTGTAGTTGTGCAAAGAAGCAGCGGGGAGGGGGAACCAAAGTGAAAACCAAAAAAAAAAAAAGCCCGGTAAGTAAATAACATGGTGGGAAAGCCAAGACTGCAGACCTGATGCTTTTCCTCTTTCTAGAGTGATGAGGAAGGCCTCAGGTCCGGTTGTATTGTGTTGTAAGAATACACTGCTGCATGGAGATGACTTTTCTTCCTGATGAAGTTGAATTGTAAATATGCAATGTTCATAAATTTCTTAGCAAAATATCAAGCAGGATATTAAGCAGGTCTGTCAAATGATTTCTCCCCCGTCCATGCTAATTTAAATTCTTTACAAAGCTTTTAATTAATGAATGAAATGTAGGAGGATAGCTAAGTAAGAATGACACATGTTTCGCACTGCAAATGGTATTTAATTCTGTTTTGAAAAACCATGGGCAGAGTCAGGTGGGTACCGTGAGATGTTATAGGGATGTTTCAGAATCTGTTGTTTGCTACTCTTCAGAGTCTTTGTGAAGATTAATTAGCGTGGTACCTTCAGTTACGCCACTTTTTCTCTTTTCTCTTTCTCTCCTCCAGTTTATCCCACGAGGAGCACTCACACAGCCACCCGCTCTATGGACACGGCGTATGCAAATGGCCAGGCTGTGAAGCAGTATGTGAAGACTTCCAGTCGTTTCTAAAGTAAGGATGGGTTTTTTGGCACTTGCATTGTACAGGAAGCATGTCCTGAAATTTTGTGTGCTGTCACTCACCGTGGGCCTGATGCAAAGCCCATTGAAGTCAACAGAGAGCTCCCTTTCACTTCAGTGGCTTTTGGATCAGGCTCAAGAACATTTTAACAGGGGATAGTAAATTAGCCCCATGGGGAAAGTATGGTCTTGCTCAGTGTATTACTATAAAATAGTGTGTTTGCAGTTCCGCAGCCTTTTTATTTTTTCATTTAAATAATTTTTAAGTTGCAGTATTGATAATGTAAACAATACAACCTTGATTTAACCTTGATTTCACTTTAATTTAGAAATTTAGTCTTAAATTAATTCCGTAATTGAACAGAGAATTGCAGAACATCACGTGAAATTTAATTTATGTCAAATAAGTAACTAATGAACAAAGTCTACACTACTAAAAATAAACTATAATTATATTAATTGGGCCCCTGCAGTTTGCTGCAGACCTTTCCTTGCTGCCAAAGAACACAGTTTTACGCGTTGCATAAACAGTGCATTATGGACTAGTATGTGGTAATGCGTGCATCCCGATGCAGGGAACGACCGGCAGAGCTCTAATAACTTACACATGGCTGCTCCACAGCTAAACCATCAGCCTCACCCCTCCAAGCTGGAGCAAAAAGCGTTCCCATCACAAAAGGGTTTTCTGCCTGGGTCGATCACCAGGTACACATATGCTTTGGGCGGATCCAGGTTCTTGAAGGTTTGGGCACTGATCTTTTCTCAAGTACTATGGGTATTCAGTTGTAAGATCACAAAAGACCAATCGCCCAAGCAATCTTTATGATTTAAATGCACAAAGGGACAAATTCTGCTCCCATTTACAGTGGTGATCTCATGAAGTTAGTCCACATAAATACATCGGATTCTTCAGGATGGATAAGTAGAATTATTCCCAAAACGTTCAGCTGTATCTATTCTTCCTGGGGCAGTTCCCTGGATTTTTATGTGTGGGAGGGAAGGGTGACAGCAAGCAGAGGATGTTTGTTGGATGATGTTAGATGATACAGATAGGTTTCTGCTCTCAGAACGGAATGAGCCAGTTCTGCTTCCCCTGGCAAAACCCCCCTGAATTCAGTAGGAGCAGTGCTGGTCCTAGAGAATGAGCCAGTTCTGCTTCCACTGGCAAAACCCCCTTGAATTCAGTAGGAGCAGTGCTGGTCCTAGTATAAACATCTGTTACAAGTAAGGAATGGTACAGTAATGAGAAGGTTCTCATTACAAGAGGATTACAAAATAAGAAGGTGCTAGTCATAAATTTCCATGAAGGGTGGCCTCATTTCTTTTAAATCACCCTGTTGTTCACTTAAGTGAAATAAATGCTAATCTCGCCATACTTGCCCACTCATTCATATTCATATGCCAAACTATAGCATTTAGACCTTTAAAACAATTCTAATTTTTATTGCACTTACTGCAAGGGGAAGGTGCTGTGATAGCCTTAGATATTGGAGTAACGTGTGTAGTCACGTAAGGTCAGATTATGCCACCTTCGCTTCTTGTGCTAGTCCCCTGTTCCAGATTAGACCTGTTGGTTTCAGGAAGATTTCTTACAGAGCAGTGGACTGCTTGACGTGACCACGTGTAGAAAATACAGCCCTTAAGTCACACAGCATGAGGAGAGGCAAGATTGATTTTTATATGGTCTTTTGGAGGTGTTTCAGTAAGTAGACCAAGCCCACCAGTTCACCCGGAGGAGATACTTGGGGCAATCAATAGGTAGGAATAACCTGAAAACCATTACCACCCCAGGCTGGACCTGAAGCGGCTCCATCTACTCCAGCTCCAACAATTCTGGTTCTTTTATCACTCGCTTATCGTCAATCTTTTTTATTCCCATTGAAACCTTTCAACAGAAATATTTCGTGTGACTTTCTTAAACCCATCGGCTCGTGTAGATTTTCTCATTATCCAAATTCTGCAGTGTCCAGACAAAGTCTTATTGTTCAGAGTGATATTTAACCCAGAACGAATGCAGAAATGAATGTCCCCGAGCAGCGTATTGACACTGTTAGGAAGTGAGCGTTGCTTCATAAAATGAGACCGTAGCCTTCCAAGTCTCCTGTGGAGCGTCCGTCCTTAAATTATATTGCCATTTATCAGAATTCATTACTCAATGAAAAGATAACAGGTAGATGCTTGAAGTTTCTTTCTGGTACTTGTATAATCTGTGAAGCTCTTTCGACAGTCCCCTCAAGAGAAAAGCTCTTGTTTACCAAGTGAAATACAGCCTGTGTATCAATTGAGCATTGCTTAATTTCACTTAC
Organism: Fulmarus glacialis; assembly: GCF_000690835.1. NCBI lineage: Eukaryota > Metazoa > Chordata > Aves > Procellariiformes > Procellariidae > Fulmarus > Fulmarus glacialis. The sequence goes on from NW_009213799.1 coordinate 27,115, forward strand.
CTCAGTAAAAAGGCCCGTTAGAAAAAGCAAAGAGAAGTTACATGCGGAATGAAAGCCCTGTATGCCAATAAAATGATTCTACAGTTACGGGAGAAAAAAGGACTCGCAGGTCTAAAACATGGTTCATTTCTTTTCCTCCTGAGGAAGAAATATCATAACTGTTGGTAAATCAAAACCAGAGATTTGACACTCTTCTGTGATCGTTCTGTAGTGTTTGTTCCCAAGGTGAGGTACACCACAGGGCCCTTGATTTCAAAGATAAATACTGTACAAATAACGATCCTAGTTGTCTTTCACTCACAGCCAACAGGAGGATGCTTATCAGAACCAGCAGATACACGGGCTATTGTACACATTTATTTCCCTATTTCTTTTTGAAATAAGTTGCGGTTTTAGTGTTGTGTTTTTTTTTTTTTTTTTAATCCATCGGCCATTGGTTATCATGTGATGCGGTATCAGTTAGAGCTAACTGATAGCAGCAGGGGCTGCTGCTAAGCCTAATGAAACAGTAGTGCCCTGCATGCTCCAGAATACTCCCCCAGCCTAAAAACAAAAACAAGTCCAGCCTGACTGCGGTGACCTGATGGCCTTCTGCCAAGCTGCGGGGGGCAAGGTGAGGGCTGGAGGGAGCACACGTGTCTCGCGTGTTAACCAGGGCCCCTCTCGCAGGCGGCAACGAAAGGAGCAATTAGTAGCACAGAGCGACTTTCCTTCAAAATTGACTTTATCCTTGATTTCATTTGCATGTGTTTAAAGACCGTTGCAGATAGAAATATATACCCCTTATACGGCAAGTTGGTCAGGAAATCCCTGCTGGAGGGAGGGGGTTGGATATCAACAAGATATCCAAGGCACCCAGGGCAAAAAATGAAGCAGAAAACTGAGTAGGGTTTTATTCCCCCCGCTTTTTTTTTTTAAATTTGATTGTGGTTTAGATGTGCTTGATCACGGCTGTACCGTTTTAAAATCGAATATATTCTTTAAAAGAGGGACGCAGACACAGAGATGTTGCAGTCCTCTATCGCAGGGATGCTAGTAATCCGCTTCATGTGAATTTAACTTTGATGAAACGAAGGGGAGTTTATGTGAAAGAAACTACTAAGTGCACTCTGTAATGTTTTCACAAGTGTTTTTATCATGGTAACATCTTGTTTACTTTAGTTGCCTGCCTAAAACTACTTGGAACATGTTAAGAAAACATTTCGAGAAAGCTGCTACAAAGAGGCTTTTGTTTAGCAGCAACTGTGAGACTGCTCGGCTCACAAAGGTGTTAACTTTCAACCCCTTAAGCACTTCCACATGAAATTCCAGCAACTATGTTTGTGGTTTTGGAAAAACAAAGTGTATATTAAAGAAACCAGGTATATGCTAATACATGTTGAAGTAGGCCGGAAATCCTAAATTGTTTCAAAGGCATTAATTGCTATCATTTGCATGTCAAAATGTTCTGCAGTGAAATCATCTGCAGTTCGCACAACAGAGACTTTTTAATCAAATAGGTGGCAAGGGCTGAGAAAAGGCTCGTCTGTAGATGTCTCTTCAGATTTTTGAACTCCTGGCAGGCCCAGTTCAGCCCCCCAGCTATGAAGCGGTGCTGGCGAGGGTGCTGCCGCCCGCAGCGGGGACGCCCCGGCACCTGGGGCACCCATCCCCGGGGGGGGAGAGACCCTCCTCGGCGCTCGGGGGTACAAGCAAGCGTTTTATTTTCCGAGCCCGCCAGGTATT
>NW_009213800.1:0-393 GCF_000690835.1 Fulmarus glacialis
GGGGCGGGCCGCGGCCGGCGGGCAGAGGGGGCCCAGTCAGGCCTTGCTGGGAACGGGGCTCGGTGGCGTCCAGGTCTGTGAGGCCAGAAACTCTTCGGTCAATACGGGATCCGTTATGCGAGAATGATCCTGTACTGAGAAATCACTGCGGTGGCTCGGTGCACGTCAGGGGGCGTAGGCCATACCGCCTGACTGGGCTGAGTACGCAGACTTGGAGAGAAGCCACACCGAGGGTGAAATCTGAAGAGCAAGCCAAGATTCAGTTCAAGCTGGCAGATTGACTGATGTCTCTCATAAATCACAAATGATCAGAAGATGACGCTGCACGCTGGAGCGTGCTGTTCCTGTTCAGTGCTTTGTGCAGCACCTAGCAGAGAGAAAACAGTGGCAGGG
>NW_009213800.1:487-22495 GCF_000690835.1 Fulmarus glacialis
CGTACGAAGCGTGCGATCTTACTGGTTGGAGGAGAGTGCGGCAGTGATGACACATACCCTGAATGGAGTACAAGCGCTAATAAAAGATGAGCCCAGAGGGCGGTGGTCAGTGGCACAAAGTCTAGTTGGAGGCCAGTAACTAGCAGTGTGCCCCAGGGGTCAACGCTGAGTCCAATCCTGTTTAACATCTTCATTAATAATCTGGATGATGGGGCAGAGTGCACCCTCAGCAAGTTTGCTGATGACACCAAACTGGGAGGAGGGGCTGATACACCAGAGGGTCATGCTGCCATCCAGAGGGACCTCCACAGGCTGGAGAAATGGGCTGACAGGAGCCTCATGAACTTCAACCAAGAGAAGTGCAGAGTCCTGCACCTGGGAAGGAACAACCCCCATGCTGGGGGCTGCCCAGCTGGAAAGCAGCTTGGCAGAAAAGGACCTGGGGGTCCTGGTGGACACCAAGTTGAACATGAGCCAACGACATGTCCTTGCGGTAAAAAAACTGAATGGTGTCCTGGGCTGCATTAGGAGGAGGGTTCCCAGCAGGTCAGGGGAGGTAATCCCTCTCCTCTACTCAGCACCAGTGAGGCCACACGTGGAGTGCTGGATCCATGCTGGGCTCCCCAGTACAAGACAGACATGGACACAATGGAGAGAGTCCAGCCAAAGGCCGCCAAGATGATGAAGGAACTGGAGTATCTCTCACATGAGGAAAAGCTGAGAGAGCTGGGATTGTTCAGCCTGGAGAAGAAAAGGCTCAGGGGGATCTCATCAATTTATATAAATACCTGAAGGGAGGGTGCAAAGAGGACAGAGCCAGGCTCTTTTCAGTGGTGCACGGTGACAGGGCCAGAGGCAATGGGTACAGACTGAAACACAGGAGGTTCTCTCTGAACACCAGGATTGCACTGTGAGGGTGACCAAGCACTGGCACAGGTTGCCCAGAGAGGTGGTGGAGTCTCCATCCTTGGAAATACTCAAAACCCATCTGGGAATGGTCCTGGATACCCAGGTCTAGGTGACCCTGCTTGAGCAGGGGATTGGACCAGATGACCTCCAGAAGTCCCTGCCAGCCTCAACCATTTGGTCACTCTGTGAATTTCACAGGACACATTTTGTGCACTGTTACACTTGCCAGTTAAACCTCATACAGCAGCTATGTACCAGGACAAAGAACTGAAGGTATTTATTCAATATTTATCCATGTTCTTACATTTTTTTTTCTGCTCCACCAAAGCATCCAGCTCCTTGCAATGAAATACTGAACAGGAGGATGCTGAGACCCAGTGCAACACAGTGGTATTCCCAGGGAAGAACTGCAGGTAGAGTTCATGAAAACTTGGAAGAGTTCGGAGTTACAGAGAAGCTTCAGAAAGAATCAGGGTGGCATTTGGCACTGATTTACAAGTTTTTTGTCTATTCAGTCTTTTGAATGATGGGTGGTTTTGTTGTCTTCTGTCTTTGCTCTCATTATGTCAGAAGTGAATACACTGTATAAAGTACTACAGAAAATACGAACAGTACAACTGTGAGGCCTCAGCTGTAGCAGCTTTTGAAAATGTGGCTGCAGCTGTCCGGTAGCAAGGCAGCGATTTGGCAGCGCCTCACAAACATGACTCAACAAGCTCCGCAGCTAAAAAAAAAAAGGTCATGTAAATGAGGTGTCTCAAGTTACGAAGGAAGCTTTTGATGCAATAGTTGCCCAGTGCTAACGACAGATTTTTGGAGGGTTATCTCCCAAACCATCAAGCTGGCTAATACAGAGTTAAGTGTACATCTCTAAGAGGTAATCTATTACAAATAATTATTTAGATATTTTCTGTTGCTTAACAACAAAATGTTCTCATCTTGTTAACACTAGCTTGATAATGGATTTCCTATGTTGTGTTTTTCTTTTGAATCTCCATTGCATACGCACACTCGTCTGTCTATTAAATGATTTTTCATTGAGATCCCCACCACCTAAAAAGTGTTAGAGCTGCCATGACCTTGGGAGTTGTTGTCCTGTTGTCCAGGTTTTCAATGCTTAATCTGCACATCAGCCACAGTGGGAGAAGCGTGTTCTGTCATCTGTTGTCACCTGCATTCAGCAAGACAGAGGTAGGCTGTAGGGGAGGGAAGGAGGGAGGTGGGCAGGTCAGCAGCTGTTATAGCCTTGGCCTACAAACATTTCATCTGCATGACCCCCGCATGGCAATCGGATCCTGCAGTGGTGGGGTTGTGCTTCCCAAATATTGGGCTGTGGTCCCTGTGACTGGGGAGAATGTGGTCTTAAAGCTAAAAAAGGCTTTAACAACTGTTTACACCATTTAATCCTCCGTGACTACATACAACGTGAACTGTGAACAGACTAGTTTTCATTGTATTTGCAGTGTCTCCGTGCAGGCATATAGTATGCAGGGCATACCTATGATCTGACCATTGCATGAAACATGGTCATCACTAAAACACTTTACAAATTAAGCTTATTGCCATTTGGTTTTGTCAAATAACATACATAGCCCTTTCCTTCTGGGATATGTAGACTTGAACTCACGCAAAGGGTATAAACATATATCACGCTTTCTGAAGGACAGTGCTCTAGCAGAGTTTAAATCAAAGAACAATCTAAAGCTTTTAGGAAAAAATGCAAAGAAATACTTATTTGGTATTACCACAGCTTCATAAACAATTAAATAAAAAATAGGCTAAAACTGAATGAATAAATATTAAAATTTACTTCTTCACACTGTTTCCCTCTCCCCGCCCTTAGATTTCGGCAATGTTTTTAGTTTCTCAGTTACTTTGTAAAGCAATTTCTGGTGCATAATGGGCTACCATTGGACATTAGCTTGAGAAGCGCTGCGCTGGCATTACATTAAAGAAGGCATCGAACATAGCTGCAGTTTGTGAGTGGCACAATATCACCGTTGCATTTTAAGATTGCTCTCAGTCAGTCCGCTTAAATCAGGACACTGAGAAAGCTTTTGTATATTTATTTAATGTTGTTGTATTTGACAATTGCATGTTATTTTTTCCTTTGAATTCATACAGCTTTTTAATGCCAACATATTAAATTAATGGCTTCTCTTTTAAAACAATATTTAAACTTACTGTAACAGAACAAAAGCTACATAGCCTGTAATCAGTATTTGTGGTGATGACAAAAATTATTTTCCACATCCTTTTTAGATGGAAAAAATAATGAAAAAAATTGTTGGAAGTGAAGTTTGTGGAGTTATATGTTTGATCATACGACATATATGACTGACCACAACAGGGGAAGCATGTCTTGTTTTCTGCAGATGCTGTTATTACATACTAGTCTCATTTCTTGGTGCTAGAATTCACAATATCTTCAAACTAATATGCCTGAAATGAAACACTGGGTACAGACACGTCAATTTAATCCCCATCATCACTGAAGAATGACTTCATCGAGTATATGGCACCCAGCCACTGCATTTGTTCTAGTGCCATAAGAAATACATTTCAGACTTGAATTCTGCATATTTCTAGCCTGAGGAATTCAGAGACAGAAGTAGGTCACAAAGCACAGGCACATTGTAGCTCCATGTGCTTCCCAAATACCTGCTGTCCCTGACATCAGAAATTGAATGATGAAGCAATCAAAACCTGACAGCTTTTAAACATTTTAAAGCAATCTGAAGAGAAGGTGTAGTTGTGGGTGAGGATAGGACTCACGTACGTCTGCAGCAAAATTTCAAGATTGCAAATAATGCCTTTGGTTAGTAGCAGGGATACAGCTTTCTGAAAGCCATGAGTAACTTGGTGAGGTTATTCCATTTGCTGTAACTGCAGTGGAAGGGGAAGTGGCAGGGAATGAGCACTGCACTACAAGCATCTCAAGCAGAGAATTCCCTCACTGTATACACTGTCAGCCACAAGTCAGATGTCCTTAGTCAGACTATTTTTACTGTTAAGGGTGTCTGGGGAAGAAAAATAGAAAAAAAACCCAAACCAAACCAAACAACCCAGCAACAAGAGCTCTGTACAAGTGTGAAACAGGAATTCAAAGCAGTTGTGATACGGGCTGGTACGTTTCACCTGGGATAGATGCAGATGCCCTAACTGGAAGTGGGAACCCAAGAAAATGTAGGTGGTTTGAGGCGACACAGCTCCTCTGTTTTACCGCAAGTGTTGTGTACAGGTGCCAGCTTATTCAGACCTAGCTTACATGTTCAGTTTTCTCTAACCTGATGTTACACTGCATAGTCTAAACATGATAGAAATGCCTATATAATAATTGGACTAGTGAAGTCATTTGGGAGAAGGTGTATTTTCACATAGATTGGTGGAACAGCTCCATAGCGGACTGCAACTAAAATGCAGAACAAAGAAAGGGGATGTAGAGTGAAATCTTGTTGTTCCACAGACATTGAAAGGAAGGGGGCAAGCTGTGAAGGATTTTCTCCACAATCTTTATAAGCAAGGATTCCAAAAGTATCTTTTTAAATAAAATACAGGGGCTGGAAAAAAACCAAAAGAAACTGTTCAAAATGGAAATATAGTTCATGAAATGTGACTCTTAAGATGGAAGTAATAGACAGGTGTGAACTAGGTCTGTCCAACAGAGAACTTTCAACAGCATAGAGAAGAGAGAAAATAATGCTGTCCTTCATTTAGTTTCATAAAACTGGTATTTACTTACCATGAAACTTCAACATGCAGAGTTAACCATACCATTCTTCGTATATGCTACTTTTAAAAGACTATATACACCATTTTCCAAAATTTCCATTTCCAAAAGAAGTGTTATTTTAAATCCATAGACTACCCCAGTTCTTTCAGTCTTTATCCAAAATCCTGTCTTTTACATACGTGTTTTCTGGAGAGGCGCTACCTCATACCTATTCTACAGAGACAACAGCTACAGAAATTTCTTTATTAAATCATCACTTTTGTTCATCTCAATGGTAGAGGCCTATAAACAATCTCGATAGCCTGTATATCCTTAAAAAGGCATGAACATCCCCAAGATGTTCATGCCTTTTTAAAGCATGTGGGATGTTTTAAAGCCACATTAGGCTTACTTGTTTCAACCTGTGTAAGTGCTGCACCACAAGAGCAGCTGACAAAGTGGCCTTGAAACAGTCATGCTGACTCACGTGCTGTTCAAAGCTAAAAATCTTTTGGATTATGTCACCTAGACCCAAGCCTTGACTTGGAATTAATTAAGAAAGTATAGCAGACAATATATACAGTATTTCACTGAGATACAGGGGAGACTGTTGGGTACCACATTGCTCAGACTACCCAAATCCCTATTTAGTTGGCAACAGGAGAACTGGCAAAATCGAAATAGAAAAATAGGGATTTCTACCCACCTCTCATTCCTTCATATTTGCAAATACAGATCTCAGTTTTACACCCAGTCATTCTTTGGCCTTCTGTTTTAGCGTTGTAGAACAGCTGACAGCTGTGTAAAGTCACAACTGTGTACAGCCAGTTTGTAAGATCAAAAGGAACCATCAATCATCTGTGTCTGACACAATAATACAATATTTGCACTGAATTCATACCTTTCACTTAAACTAGGGGATCTCTCTTTGTAAGAATTCCAAATGATTTAAAACACTTAAAAGTGTCAAATAATCCATCACAGTTGTTCAACTGCTCAATTATAGTAAGAAAAAAAAAATGCCAACCCCCTTTCATCACACAATGGAATAATAATAATAATAAAAAAGGATTTTAAAATGTGAGTTTTCTCACCATTCATATTATGGCTTAATTTCTACATCTACCTTCCTGCTCTTCCACAACTACTTCCACTCTAAATGTCTGCCATCACAGACCTTACCAATAATCTAGGTAAGATGCACAAGCAAATCTGAATTCTGTGTTACAGTGTATCCAAACTGCCCTTTCCCCCCTGCCCCAAACAATATGTTTTTTGTACAGACAATTGTTGGAAGAAGGGATGGAATTAGGTATAATCTACCTTCATTTGTATTAAATCAAAATCTCCTTGTTTTCACGATCCCTACTGACTTTAAACTGCAGTTGATAGTAATAATGCTTTTTCTTTATTCTGAATAAAAATGTTTAAATTACTAGCAAGGGAATTTCCTTTTCTGAATATAAATCAAGACTCAAGTGCATCTTTGTCTAGAACACTTAAAAAACAAGGTACCAGCTAATCAGTCCTGAAATTAGAACTCCTCATCTCAAATACAGAGCACTACAATTAGAAAACAAAGGATCTTAGTAACTCAGCAACAGTGCCTTTTTTTTTTAGTTTACATGCTTCTGTCAAAGCCTAAAGTGAATGTAAGAGTGCAACATATGCATGTATATATAAATACATGTTTGTGTGTATGTTGGAGATTAATCAGTCTAGGTCCCTTAATAGTCTCTAATTGGGGACTAAAGAATGCATTCATTATGGAAAAGAAACTTCGGAATTAACTGAGTCTCTGCTGTGTTTACGAGTCATATTGAAATAAGCCTTCTTGCGAACCTCTTGTAAGTAACACAGAAATTACGGAATTACACTGTATTGGAACTAGACTTTGTTTTGTGCAGTTCGTTCTAAAACGAAACATGGAAGAGAACAGAGAGCTCTACTGGTGAACCGCATGTCTCTGAGCTTCTTTTTTCCACTTCTTGTTTATCTGAAACGTGACTACCACCAAAACAAAATGGCATGGTTTTCTAGAGCATTTTTTCTGATATGCTGAATCATTCCTGAAGTGTCTTAACAGCAATTTCCTTTTTAAATGAACTCATATTTCTAATACAGCAAACAGACACTTAACTTTCAGTAGTAGCCAAGAAAACAATTCCACTCTGACAAGGTGCAATCAGGAGGAAATTTTATATAACACTGCAAGTAATAAATAAATTATGCATAGCAAGACTAAATTCAGAATTAGTATACTGTGAAACAAAATACATTAGAATAGTTGAAGAAAATTAATTACAGAGTTAGGATATAAACAGTAATGCATCTCAGGCAGAAGCAAACAACAAAACTGAAGGAAAGATAATTGTGGGCCGAGTTTGTTCAAGAGAAACATTTACAGGTGGGAAAATGCATCTGATCTCAGAGGATGACAGTTTAATTACTTGCAGAGAACCAGCACAAGCTTTACGCATATTAAATCCCACCAAAAAGTACAGCTTTAGAGATGCTGTTTGTATGTATGGCTTGAGGTCTGGACAGAAGTGCATTTTACTGAGTGAACAAGCTCCCTCCTACATCTTCCTGATATCCTAATTGCAATTCCACAGCCACTCAAGCAAAGGATGCTTTCACAAACAGCAGAATTAGAATAATTTCCTGAAATCTTGAAGTGGCAGAAATTCATAAATACATAAACCTGTAACTATGTGGAAATTTCCTACAAAAGGTTACTAGGGAGGCATTACTCAGTCTTAGAGTAAGTAAACAGCACATTTGGTAAACTGAAAGTTGACAGCAGAAAACTTATGTATTGAATACATACTTTTTATTCATCTTGGCATCACAAATTAATTGACACCTACATTAATAACTGTTGTGTACTCTTAAGCTCTTCAGCACCACACCAAATTCCCTTGCACTTCCAATATGTAACCAAACACAACACATAACCAATTAACTTTCCATTCTGACTAAAAACTCAACCTTAACTACATTAACATTCTCTATAAACACATTTACAGATACAATCTGTTATTCTGCATATAGGAGAATATGAAGCATGAAATTAAAATAAAGTGTGGGCATCTCTTCTGGTTATACTTAAAAGTGCAAAGGAGATGGCTGTGGAACCAGAGAGTGAATACATTGGGTAATTTGTATTCAGAAGGTCCTCAAAGTTAAATTAAGCATGTGGAGGAAGTCATGCTTTGTATTAACTGACACTTCACTTCCAATTCGCAGCTTCATCCAAATCACACATCTCATCAAGAACAAAGCTGTTAGGTGGATGAAACTTCGCAAGGCATTACAGGAGACATATGAAGTTACATTTAGGTGGAAGTCTACATGATTGTTAACAACACTCTTATGGCTGTTCATACTATTTAATGAAAGCTAGATGAGAAAAGACAGTTTGGGAGGCATCTAGTAACAGGAGAATAGAAGAACTGGTAAGAGTCCACCTAAATATTTTCCAAATCATCCCTACAAGTAATACTGTCTTCATTAGGGAAGGCGTATGTTCTCTCCCTCTTCAAGCCTCTTCCAGAAAACAACTAGTTGCAGTAAATCTTTTTACTGGAAGGATTTTACCGGAAGGATTTACTGCACTGAATTTAATATTGCAGATTGAAAAATTGTCACCTAGAAGTTCACATATGGTAAAAAAATTTGTTCTTTGGGTATTTTTGGTGAAGAAATATTTCTTTTCCACAAGCACAAACTATAGACTTGATGTAATACTTCTGAAGTTAGTTATCAGAATTTCCAGGATAAAGGACTTACCCGAATATAATGTATTTAAATGCAAAGCAGTAGGGGCCATTAGGCAGAAGTTCAGAGTGAACAAGAGTGAAAAACACCCAACTTAATTTGCTTTTGCTGTCTAAAAAAGGGTGAAGAACAGGTCTGAAACTTGGCATATCAGCTTAAAATTGCCTGTAATAGCTTGATCCAAGCCACTGACAACCCATAAAGGAAACTATCCCAACCTCTTTCTACCACCCCTAGCTGTTTGTTTTCTTTTCTGCTGGCTCAGGCAGCGCTTGTCCAACTCTGCACTGAGCAAATTCAGCATACTAGATGCAGCACTAATCCTACTCCCTCCATCAGTTCTGATAGCTAAGAGGTGAGCTGGTCCACTGAAGGGTCAGATGAGTGCCAGGATTCACAGCCAGGAGCATGGACAGGAGAAGAAAACGTCTTCCAATAGTGCATGCTGTTGATTCTAGAAATAATACGGATCTTTAACCTCAAAAAGAATGAAGAAGCTAGTACACTGTTATCTTCTTGGTAATCTCAATTTTCTGTTAAGGGGGATGGACAATTAGGAAATATTCCAAAGCGACCATCAAAGAATTCAGCTGTCAGATTATCAGACAAAAGTTATGCAGTTTCATGGTCTGCTGGTATACTTTCAAAATAAAACCTCATGAATTTGTGGACAAAATGTTCTCCTTCCCGTGCAGCTTATGCAGTTTACTGGGGAATATATGAATGGGGCTGGGACAATATGGCTGAGAGTCTCCAAAATTGTCCCTTTTCTTTCCCTCCCTCTTTACCCAAGACATAGCAATTAAATTCCCAAAGCCATCAAAGATACGAGTCTATGTTGAAGAATACTGTTGCTTACTGAAGTTTATCGCATGAACTATACTTGTATTGTGCAGCCAAATCTGCTTGAAACAATATTCCAATCTCATCAGGAAATCCTGGCAAAACTTTCCGGTTTTAAGCTGTCATCTCTGACAGAGTTTTGAGAATTATCTTTAAGCTTTCAGGGGAAAATATTCTCATAGAGAACTGCACATGAAAAATAGAAATAGATTAGTTCCCCTTTAAAGTTTGCAATATTTAGTCAGAAGAGCTTTCACAGAAATTGAGCAATAACCTTAACTGTGGCACACTGGAAGAAACTAAAATGAATGTACATTTTAAAAAGTGAACTAATTAGAATTTGTGGGGAGGTCATGTTTCTGCTTTTCACATCAAGAGGACAAAGCTATAAATCAGGCTGAAATGAGCTTTATGAATGTATTTTCAGTATTAAACTGATTTTTAAGTGCAAGTTTGATATGATCTGCATATAGTAAGCTAATTCAAGGACAACTGAAGGTCTGAGCACAAGTCACAAAAGTTCTATCAAAATCTGTAAAAAAGCAATGCATCCCAGAAGAACAGTAAAATAAGTCTTGGTTTCCTTAGCTCCTTGCCTTTCTTTGTTTTGCCCTGACATAAATAATGTCAAGGCAATTATAAATAATGTCAAGGCAATGTCTCTTATCTGCTGTGGCAACTTCATAAACATAAAAGCAAGGAACAAGAGTAAATCTTTAGCAGCATAAATCAAATCTGACTATCATGAATCTAGATATCATTAACAAAATCCAAGATCAAATATACTTATTACAGCCATTTTTCATTTTTTTGATTTTATATTTCTGGGATCTGTTTTTACAATTAAGCTTAGAATATAACTTTGCGTCCTCATCACTAATGTAAATCAAACACCATGGATGTCCTTAAATATTCTGAAACGCTCTTAGTGGATACTAAGTATTTTAGATAACGTATCAGAGAAATGTAGATCTGGAAGGGATTTCAAAAGATCACCTCAGCCCATCTCTGGTCACAGGCAGTATGAAATACACTATAGTCCATCCCTATGAGATGTTTCATAAACCTTTTCTTAAAACTTCTACAGTGGAAATTTAACAACTCCCATGGGAAGCATATTTTAGCGTTATCACTACCCTTACAGTTGGAAAGTTTCTCTCATCTGTCTTTGCTACAAATATAGGTTAGTTATGAGGATATTAAAAGAAACTTCCCAATTATAAGGATCATGAAATACCTCCAAGACTATCTAGAGAAGCCACTACAATTTTCAAAGACATTCTGGTGTTTGATACGCACACAATTATTTATTGTTGCACCTCATCTTCTTCTGATTCCCTCAGTTACACAACTGAAACCAGAACTTCTTTACTGAGATTGAGTTTACCTTTAAATTCTTAAATCGACAGGACACAGATGTAAAGCCGGTGTTAAACAACTATCCTGGATTACGTGGTGTATCTTTATATTAGTAGTTAAAAGCCCAGCACAAAAAAAAGTATCACATCATTTATAAGAAAAGTAGTCTTGCATTTTAAACTCAAGGACAGAGTTCTGTATTCTACTCCAACAGGAAGTCCTGACTTTGAAAACATTAAATAATCTCTGTCTCTATTTAATCTTTAAAGGGACACTAATATCCATATTAAAAGTTTTGTGAAGATACTATATGCAAAATATTTCAAATGCTAACACGACGAGCGCTGCTTGTTAACATTCAGCAGATGATACAGAAACATGGCATATCTCTAAGCAAATCTGACAATAAGCAAAGATCAAAAGAGCAAGTAAGATACTATTTCTGCCAAACAGGTATTTTTGGTGTTGACTTTTATCTAAATTGACTTCTGTTTGCTGATCGTATCTCAATTCTGTTCATAAACAGTGCATGTCTTATAGTGAATTCAAGATAAAAATGGATTAATTTCAATATCAGAAGTACAAAAGCCACAGATGTGATACACTCTGCAACTGTGTTAAAGCTACTATAAAGGTAAATTGCTCTATTTCAGGGCTTCCTGAAATCAGGGCATTTTGAATCCTTAGATTATTTAGAATGCTAACTTTAGAACAGTCCCGTTGACATACAACAAAACTGACATACCATTTCATGGTTTGTTCCGTCATGCACAGAATGCTTAATGTTCTGTTCTCTCATGTTTCTACTTTAAACCAATTCTCATCTAAATTCAGGCTATACTTATATTTTTAAAGCACAAATCTGTCTTTTTGAAATTGTTCTAGCACAAACCATATTAGCATCAAAAAGGCTTGAGGCAGCAAATGTCCTGGTTTGTGTCTAAAATTGTTTTTGTACTATGATAACAAATTTCTTGCTGCCATGGGATTCTTGCGATATTTTCCCCTTCATAATTTTTTAAAAATAAATTAAAAAAATGCATGAAGATTTTAAGTAGAATTAAAATTTCATCTTGTAGTCACTATTTCACATTGTACATTATTTCCCCCAATTAAAAAAATCTTTTGTTTTACAAATATTATTTTTATACATACAATATTGTTTCAGGCTTGCAGTCATGAAAACAATTATACTGCTTGGCTACTGGAAATACCCTGCGCTTAGCCTTGTTATGCACCTGAGATGTGTGAAACTGTCTCAATTACAAATATATTACAGAAGACCTGATCCTGCAACTGTTATAAGCATCCTACAACAGCCATTTGGCAGTGATAAGGAAGAACAAATACTGGAGGTGCAAGATTCTGCTGGATCAGGCCTTAAGTGTAAGTGCATTATACAACACATTATATGGTGACATCTCAAAATAAAATACTGTATTTTTATGTAAGCAGAAGTAACACACACAATTTACATATAGTAATAATTTATTCTGAAATGTTCATTTTAGTCTCTGTTGAGACATCATTCATGTCTCGTTAATAAAGGAGCAGCCATCTCACCTCAAATACCAGAATATACAACAAGTTACAGCATAGCAAAAAAATTCTACCTACTTTAAGATAAAATCTAATTCAGGTAAAATAATTTTGTTCAAGGTTTTACAGTTACACAGTTTTCCTTTTTTTTTTTTTGCACGAAGAAAGTGTAAATTGTTACACCATAACTATCTATGCACATTATGTGACCACAGAAATGTTAATCATTACTTCCGAAAATGAACCATCAGTTCCATTCATGCAGAAAAGCAGGCTGGGAAAGCTTGTTCAGCAGAAACCATATTACTGTGAATTTCACAGCCACATGATTAATTATTGGGTTAGATGGACTCACAAATACTAAAACTGAGTATACTTTTTTGCATAAATAATACCAATTCTTCCCTGATGTAGTTTAGTCAGTTTGTAATCTAGAAATGATTGATGAAGCAATATGACTGTATCATCTCTATCTGCAATGTTCCATGATTTCAACGACAAGCAATATTTAAAGGATTATGGGATGGGATGCTAATTAAATACATGTTAAACATACTGTACAAATATACTTGCGTTAGCAATTTTATTCCAAACTGTCAATCAGGTATTCCTCCAAAATATTACCAGTGAAGACAAAGTATACTATCAAATATGGCTTCCAGAACAAGGACCTTCTAACAAGAATCAAACCTATTTACAACAAATAAAAACAACAAAAAAGTCAATCCCCAATTTTTTAAAGTTTCATTTGAAACAAGATTTCTAAATAGCTGCTGTATATAATACATCAGTTTCATTTATTTTTTGTTGCACTTAAACAGAAGTTACCAGGTAAGAGCCAGAGTGACGTTTAGGACTTTGAGTTCCACTGGAGTCCGGATTTTCAGACTTGGAGTCACGTTTCTTCGTGCTGTTATTTACTGGTGTTGGTATTTGTGATGGCCGAGCAGAACTATTGTCCACACTACTCTTCCTGCGGCTTGGATTGTAGTTGAAAGGAGTCACTCTTGCTGCAACAGCACCAATGGGGGAGCTATGTTTGCTTGAGCTACTGGAACTGAATGGTGTACGCTCACTTACAGTACTTTCATTATTTTCTGGTGCAGGAACAGGATTATTCTGCAGAAGCTTTGTTTCAGTGCCTTTCTTTTCTGGACTGTCCATCTGAAAGAAAGAGTTCAGACGGTTTTCTAAACCAATGGTACGAACAGGAACACCTCCATTCCCTGGAATTTGTTTTTCCTGAATCTCTTTAGAATCTTTACCATTCACACCCCCTTTCTCTGAAACACTGTCAATAACAGGGGGAGTATTTCCAGTTGGGGACCTTCCAGATCGAGGATTGTTAATTGGGCAGTCCTCTATCCTCACCCATACGTCCTCTGTCTTAGAGACAGCTGGTGCCATCTGATAGATGAGAGTTTTGGAATCAGAGCCATTTGTGGCACCCGAGGAAGAATGCTGAGGATCATTCATTATCTGAGGAATTTCGTTTTCTTTTATTTTTCTCCAAGTACCTTTTGCTGGTGCTTGGCTTTCTTTACTTTGCTTGTGTCCAGAAAAAGAACTTCCATGTTGCTTTTCATCTTCACTTTTTGCCTTTTCACTGGATTCTGAAGAAGCGGACAGAATTGAGGAGGAACTTCCAGTTCTTCGCCAAGTGCTTACACGAGGAAGTGACGAGGAATGCTTACTATGCTCACGCTTCCATGTTCCTGATCTATTGATTGGCAATCTAGATGGACTCTCAGAATGAGAACGAGCTATATCATGACGTTTTGCTGGTCTCCCATCATATTCTACAGAAGGGCTCAGATTAGGGGGTAATTTTCGCCAACCAGTGGTCTGGGCAGTTGAATGAGTAGATAAAGACATATCAGGAAGCGATGGACTTAAAACTGGGGTCTGTAGTTGGGACCTTGTGGGAGAATCCGGCCTGGAAGGAGACAGAGATTCAAATGAAGCTGACTCTTCTAACTTCCGTCTTAGAGTTGGGCTCGGAGCTTCTTTAATAAAAGTTGACTGTCGAACGAGAACAGGTCTCTCGGATCTGTCAGATTCACTTCCGCTAGATTTTGTGGATGACATTCTTGATAGTTCAGTCTTTTTGTTTGATCCACCACTGCTGAGAGGTTGGTTTAACCCTTTTGAAGCAGACTCACTTCGTGGAATGCTACTGGTACTCTTAGGTAAGGCAGTTTGCTTCGTAAGATTTTGCTGGCTCATCTGCCTGCCTGGTGATGTATATGACATTCTACCTGAACTTGAAGATTTAGTTGAAGCTGTGCTAGGAGATGATGTCCTTGGCAACTGAGACAGTTTGTTGGGAGGACTTATACCATTTCTTCCTGGAGAGATTGAGTTTCGTCCGGGAGATTGCAGAGGCCTACTTAACGGCTGCTGTTGAGGTCTAGAAGGAGTGGAGTCTCTAGATCCTGATCTAGAAGGTCCTTTACTTGATCCACTCTGGTTCAACCCTGATTGTTGCCTAGTTACAGGAGCTGGCTCAGGTTTCACTGATGACTTGACTCCTCTTGGAGAACTAGTCAAACTTTGGCCTTCACTGGGACTCTTGGAGTTCGTGTTTTTGATTGGGGGACCTTTTTTGGAAACAGGACTAGTACTTGAAGAACTATTTCGAACTCCTGGAATATGGATCATTGTCCTACCACGTGAAATTGAAGGCACACTTGTCTGCTGTGGTTGCTTCAACTGGCTTGAAACTTCTGAATTGGAGCGAGCTTTTCCTGTAATTATACTTTTATACACTTTCTTCCCTCCTTTGATTCCCCTACTTTCAGATTCTACTTTTTTAGACTCCAGTGTACTCTTCTCTCCTGGCTTAAGAATTCTTGGACCTTTATTACTAGTGAAAGGTTTTTCTTCTTGGTCTGGGGTAAGATGAAATGGTGACCCTAGAGAAATACCAGATTTTAATGAAAGGATAGAATCAGAGTCTGACGAAGCTTGTCTAGAGAGCGATGCAGCAGCTGCAGCTTGATGCAAGCTACTTACTATAGAATTTGCACCTTCTTGTATAGCTTTCCAATCAAAGTTCTCTGAATCAGGTGAGAAACCATGTTCTGAATCCGGCCTTTGTATCTCTCTCAAATCCAGTGTTAAATCTTCTGCCAATATACCACCTGTGTTTCTGGAATTATTTTTTTCACTTTCACTCTTTATTCTTGAGGGTTTTTTCTTTTTCGGCATAGCAGAAAAAAAAAAGAGATCGTCTTCTGAGTCAATACTAAGAGAACTCAGAGAGCTGTTTCTAGAGAAACATACAGGAGTATCTTCAACATGAAATGATTTAGGTGCATAACCAGAAGTCTGTGGTCTGTTTGATTCCATCTGTGAATCAGGAGCCTCAGTACGTTTTGCAGGTTCCCCTTCTTTGTTGTTATTGTTTTCTTGATCAATATCACTGAGGGAACTAAGAGATGAATTGCGAGAAAAACAAACAGGTGTGTTTTCGATAGCAAAATTCTGCATTTTCTCATCTGTAGCTGCTCCTCTGTCTGGAATATCTTTAGTTGACTGAGGGAAAGTTTTAGATTGGCTTCTGCCTGTTGGGTGTTTTTGACAAACTTGTGTCCTGTTACTTGGTTGCTGATTTGAAGACTGTTCTGGATTAGTGCAGTCTTTAGTTTCTGTTTCCTTTGCTTCTTTTCCTTTTCTTAATTCTGCCTTCTCCCTTGAAAGGTCAACATCATCATCATCAAAATCTAAAGAACTTAGGGAATCATTCCGTGAAAAACAGTAAGGAGTTCCCTCAATAGGTGTGTAATGATGAGGGGAATCAAATGCAAAGCTTCCTCTTACACGCTCTTCATTATTTGGCAATTTGTCATTAAAATCTCTTGAATTATTTTTAAGATTCTGTTTCTTTGCATCTCTGTTCTCTGGATAGCTTCTTTCATTATTAATATTGCTTTTAGGCTCTGTGGTTTTTCTTATACGTGCTCTGTATTCATTATTTTGGGGAACAGGCTTTACTGGTGATGTTGGCTTCTTTTTCTCACCTTCTGGTTGGTTTTTATTACTTAGAGATGAAGATGCTTGTTGAATTTGATCCATTATCTTTTTCACTCTGAAAGGTTTGTGACTTCTTCCTTTTGGCATAGCTGAGTTAATGCATTCAGCCAGAATATCACCCTCTTCTGTTTTGTCATCATCCAGGCCTGGGGGAGTCACAGTTGAGCTTTTTGCTCTCTGAGAGTCATCGGTACTTCTACCTTCTGTAGGAATGGTGTCTCGCTTTTCAAATTCCACCGACTCTGCTCCCATACCCCCACTGTCTACATTGGCCAACTCACTCGGAGGCGATTCTATTGTGAGATCACTCAGAGATGTTGCTGTTGAAAAATTTATTGGTGTACCCTCAACACAATATACCCGTGGCATATCATCTCCTGGTGTAAAACTCACATGCTTTTGGGATTGCAATCTAGTTTGTGAAGGCAAAAGTTTGTAAACTGGCAACTGGCTGGGTTTTCTGGCTACAGGAGGAGGTATTTTTGGAGCAGATGCTTGAGAAGGTTTTTTGGCTTTTCGTGAAGACTTTGTTGGCATTGCAGAAATAATACATGCTTCCAGTATTTCAATATCATCATCATCATCAGAATCATCCAGAATGTCTTTTTCTGCTTCAGTAGTCTTCTCTGCGTTCTTTTCTTGGTTATCCTTTGTATCATCCAACTGTTCAGGTTCTGCTTCATTTCCATGTTCATTTTCATGAACCGGAGGCATTATTCTTAACTCTACATCTTTCTGTATAAATGGCTCATCAAGACTCAGAGCACTCAGGCTAGAAGAGCAAGAAAACCCATCTGGTGTGCTTTCTGTGGCAAAATGTAATAGTGTATCAGCATCTGGCAGTACCTGAACTCTTTGAACAGCTGCATTTACAGCTGCCTGTCTAGGACCAGGCTCTCTCTTTTCTGCACTAGGTACTTTACCTTTAGCTACATCTCTTTTTACTTGAACTCCTTGAGCAGGGGGTGGCGTTTTACTTCTGCTTGGAGGCATTGTTTGTCCCGGGCTGTCTGGAAGGTCACTGGGACTTATAATACCACTTACCATTCCACTGCAAGGCTCACTTTGAACTGAACTAGCAATTGAACGGCTTTCAAAACTATCCAGGGAACTTACAGAAGTACATCTGCTGAACATGAGTGGCGTTTCCTGCACATAATGTTCTGGTGGGCTTTTAGGAGTCTGTGCACCACTCTTTGAGGGAGATTTGGCACCTGAAGAAAATTCAACAGCTTTATGTCTAGAGGAATCAGAAGGAGACAAACTAGAAGTCTGAAGTCTACTGGATTTTGTTCTGATGTGTTGTGATGTTGATGTGATTTCACTTACTGCACCTTCTGTAGATAGAGCCCCACTGTTTTCCTTTAGTTCTGCTATCTGTAGTGTGTTATTAGCATCTGTCACACGTGTGGATTGATCACGTCCTATTTCATCTTCAGCTGATGACAGAGATGACAAAGAGCTACACCTTGAAAAACATATTGGGGTATCTTCCACACAGTAAGTTTGTATAGTTTCCTGATTAATAGAGGGAGTTTTACAGGAGGCAGTCTTTTGCACATGACTACCTCTGCTCTGTGCAGAATTTGGGTGAAGCTGATTCTGCCTCTTTGAACCAGCTGAAGGGGCTGATGTGTTCCCACTGCTTGAGGAAATATGGTCAGTTTTAGTGCTTTGCACTGAAGAAGGTTTTGAAAAAGTGAAAGATGGCTTCTGAGAAGAAGGAACTTCTGTTGAGTACTTTAAACTATAATCAATAGGCTGATCGACATGATGTTCCTCTTCATTGTACTTTATGCTATAATTAGTTGGTCTGTCTTCCTCTTCATGTTGTTCCTCCTCAGAATAACGTTCACTATAGTTGGTTGGCTTATCATCATCATAATCATCAACCTGGCACAAGGACTGGTTTACTTTCTGATTCATTCCAAGAGTTGAGCCTACTCTGTTCTGATCTGAACCATTGGATCCTCTTGATCTGAAGGAAGAAACGCACTCTTGCTGTCCAAAAGGTGACTGGTATTTCATGTGTTTATCATCTCCACTTTCAGTGTACACGGGGTAGGTTGCATTTTGGCTCCTTGACTGCCTTTGTTCATTTTGTTTCATTTCATCATCTATTATATGCTTAGGCCTTGCCCATCTTTCATTCTGAGAGGGGCTTTGCCTTCCAGAATTTAACTGTTCATCTGAGTATTTAAGACTGTAATTAATAGGAGTGTCTAGCTCTCCATCATTGTCATCCATATGATTTGCACTATGAATCTTATGTGCCAAGTCAGCTGGATATTGACCATAACTACAAAATTTACTTTCATCATCTTCGGAGTAAGATTCAATGGAAGGTTTCATTTGGCCTCTTTTACCATAGCCATCACTGCTGCTGACGCTATTTAAACTATCATTTGAAGCTCTCTTGTATTCCATTTTTGTGTAAGGCACAGGACATGTCCTGTTTGAATTCTCAGATTTAGGAAAGTATGTATTTGAGTGAGTATGAGCAGTGGCTGATCTCCTCGGGGCATTTCTGTCTTCTGTCAAACAGTGCATTTCAGAAGTAGAGCCAGAACTTCTGTCTTCTTGTGGAACATGCATGCTTGTTACTTCTTCCATAACTTTGGCGATCTGAGCTGCAGCAGTAGAAATCTGCATTCCTGTTCTCTTAGAGGAGTTCCCAGTATTCTCTGCAGCTGGATGATAGGTATTTAAACCTACTGCTCGATCCCTATCAAGACTTCTGTCTTTCTCAGATCGAGAATTTTCTATGTTTCCTCTACTGGAGGAGGAGGAGCCAGGCAATACTGTAGTATTTAAATATGGCGAAAGTACAGTCATATTACCAGCATTAAAACTCTCGGATCTGCATATACTATCATCATGCCGACTGGAGTCCAAGACATACTCACTGTATATATTTTGCTTATGTCTCTGCTTATTACGGTGAGATGCTTTCGGGCTTAAATTATCAATGTTGTCAAAAGTCTCTGACAAATGCTGAGCATCTAATTCTGCTTCCAGAGCCTTTTGTTTTCTGACATGAAGAGATGGTAAGCTTGATCCTGGAGACATAATGTTGGCATCCTTATATTTTGCTGGCCTGTTTGCCATGAGATTTCTTAGAGCTGCAGCACTACCCATGGCTATCATTTTGTGTTTTGAGTGAATGAGATTTTTCAGCATGCTGACTGCTCCCATGTCCCACAGCGCCTCCTGATCCTTCGCATTTCGTGCAGAAAGATTCCACAGGGTCCCACATGCATTACTGACTATTGTCAAACTGTGTGACTTCAAGTGTTGTAACAAGGTTTGTAAGCAGCTGTTCTCTCGCAAAATTTGCCTGGTGTTGAGTAATTGAAAACAAACATCAGTAAGTGGCATTTCAAAAGGATAAGAGACAAAGCAAAACAAAAACCTATTATGCTAGAGGCAAGTTTTGCCCTTAGAAAGGATAATCATGAATTCTCCAGTGCAAATTTATCTCATATTTCCTCCAGCTTTCATCTGAATGCTAATCAGATCCTATTAGAAATATGAATAGTTAGCTTTTAGTACAGTTTATCATTAACAAGGAGCTGGTATTAATCTGTTTGCATAATCTTGTTATATAAGTGAAATACTTGCCTTATCAAATGCATTAAAAATTAACTGTACTTAGTTACTGTACTTAATATATGCATTCATATTAAGACTCAGTCATAGACAGTCCGCTAAATATACATGTAGAACTGCTAAAGATTTTCAGAAAAAGTATACCCACCTATGGTCCTCATTAGTAGCAATTAAGCTAGAAACATTTCTTAATATTCCTCCTCCGCTTTCTATGATGGCTAAAGTGTTTGTTTGGCTCCGGTATGTCAGTGTGCTGACTAGAAATGCAAGAGCACCAACAACAGCACATATATCGGCTTTGTTCTCAGTACAGTGTGCTGACAAATTCCATAAGGCACTCAGAACACTTTTTAGGGTGGATTCCTAGGAAAATAACAGAATCACAGAATTAGAGAAGTCTTCAACTATTGATAACAAGCTCTTGGAAATACGTAAGTTAGCTTTGAGGAGTTATGTATGTTCCAATTTCTGCTTTCTGGGCTGGTAAAGCTAGATGCAGGCAGCAGTGCACATGTAAATACTTTTGTTTGCTCCTCTCCGTCCTTCAGCTATGGATTTGGTATTGCTTGCCCCAAAGTTTTCAGAAGTATGTGCCACAATACTTGTTAGCTGCCATAATGGTAAAAATGGCTTGAAGACTAACTGGCAGGGGAATCTGGAATATATCTTGTCTGGATACCAAAAATATATCTAGAAAATTACAGAAGTGTAATTATCTACTCATTAGCTCAAAAGAGGTTTTATTAAATTGCAAAATTATAAAAAAGGCTATTGCAACAGCACAGCTCATGAAACTGAAGAGCAAAAGCTGTCAACAGAAATATTACAGAAATATTTACAGAAATACTAGTAGTTTTCAGATGTCGTTGCTACATTGTGGTCTGTTGCCATGTCAACTCAAAGCAACTCTCTTCTTCAAAGCAAGTTACCTAAAACACCCCAAATATTTGACCAACTGCTTTGATCAAAAAGGACAACAATATTAGTGTTTTGTGTAAAATAAATGCAGTCTCTTAAAAATTTATCTTAATCATTTATACAGGATACCTTCTTAACTTCTAAAGCACATTCCATCAATGCTTTCACACTTCCAACTTCTCTTAGAGTCTTTTTACTGTTTACATCTGCTCGCCAGGACAAGTTCCTCAATACACTTGCAATGACCTGCAAAACATGAAAGAAAAATAATGTATCTCAATATAGCTACTTCTTTAGCAGGTTATCAGACTTTCCTCCTGGATTTCTGGAATGGATAAATTAACAGTGATCATATTCAGCTACTGAACTACTGGCCCTTTGCCAAAATCTGCTTTTTGTGGTGTTGCCTGCTAGACTGTTCTAACATTTCAGTATGAAGTTTGATCAAAGGTACTGGCTTTTGCATGCAGGTACCTAAAACAAAGATTTGAAATCAGGTTCCCTGCTTTCCACACTGGTTGAAGAATTGGTCCAGAAATTCAGATTTGGGCTCTACTCCGATGTCTGCACTAGACTTACATAATCTCAGAAGAGATTTATATCATCTTTTTCTCAGCTTTTCTGCTTCTAGAATAGAACAATAACACCTGCCTGGCTCTCAGATGGTATGATTACTTTGATTACTTTGATAAGCTCTTTTAAGTTTTTTAAAAATACACTTTGTCTGTACAATCAGAATAATTATCAATAGAAGAGGAGTAGCCATTCAGCCTATGACCTCGTCCTTGGCAGCAGCTAGACTGAGACACACTGTCACTATTGTGGACAGTCATTACATATTAAACTCCATCCATTTATGGGCTGCAGTAAGCATATATATCCCTCCTGAAATATATTTGACAGTAAACTTCTACTTATGGATGTTCTCATTGTCACAGAAGTGCATAAGCTTGTTAGATTATGTGAAGAATGCTCTCCTGCTCACACCCACGAGGGAGCACATGGAGGCAGTGGCAGATGGAGGAGCCAGTAATACCCTGCCTGGGCAGCTCCCAGGCCCACCATGGGAGCCATCAGCCCGTCAGAGGTCCATCTCAGCAGCCCAGACGAGTGCAGGGGCCCAAAGGCAGGCGGGAACCCAAACGAAGGGCTCAGAGGAGGGGGCACCCTGTCCAGGCTCTTTGGGACTCTCCCAGGAGACCCACAGTCCCATGGCCCATTCAGGCCAACACCCATTCAGGGAAGTCAATGGGAGCAGCTCTCTGCAGCTCTCTCCTGTCACCAAGGATGAGGATAAGGCTGAG